>NC_090657.1:222911644-222924144 GCF_040937935.1 Hyperolius riggenbachi | reverse complement strand
AGCCTTAATGCTAATTAAAAGATAAATCAACGTCCCCCGACGTCTGGCACATAGCTCCGCCCCCTGGTGTTCCTTAGCTTTTCTCTAATGGGAGATAAAGGAGCGCCGATAGCCTCTTGTGCTAGGGGGCGGGGCTACACACTGAAGGGGCGCGGCAAGTAAGATAAACATTATTTTCACAGTTTATCGGAAAAAAATAGACGCAAATCAGAATCGCTGTACAATCACCTGGAACAGACTGCACAGCCCTTCCAAACGCCGGAGAAATCATGCCGCAAATCGCCCCCGGGATCTCTGCACACAGCGCTTGTGCCATTGCACGCTCAGGAGCGATCTGCAGGCCTCAAGGACAGTCACGTTCAGCTTAGAGGGGCACTATGGCGAAAAGTTGTAAAATATGTGCAAAAATAAACAATAAGTATGTTTTTTTCCAGAGTAAAATGAGCCATAAATTACTTTTCTCCTATGTTGCTGTCACTTACAGTAGGTAGTAGAAATCTGACAGAAGTGACAGGTTTTGGACTAGTCCATCTCTTCATAGGGGATTCTCAGCAAGGCTTTTATTCTTTATAAAGATATTCCCTAAAAAGGATGTAAACAATGATTCTAGCCAGCCTCCCTGCTCGCTACACAGGTGTTTAGTAGTTGGACAGAGCAACTGCCATTCACTAAGTGCTTTAGACAATAAATAAATCTCTGAGAATCCCCCCATGAAGAGATGGACTAGTCCAAAACCTGTTGCTTCTGTCAGATTTCTACTACCTGCTGTAAGTGACAGCAACATAGGAGAAAAGTAATTTATGGCTCATTTTACTCTGGAAGAAATGTAATTCTTATTTGGTTATGTTTGCACATATTTTAAATTGTACAATTTTTCGCCATAGTGCCCCTTTAAAGGACAACTGAAGGGAGAAGAATATGGAGGCTGCCATATTTATTTCCTTTTAGACAATACCAGTTTCCTGGCAGCCCTGCTGATCTATTTGGCTGCAGAAGTGTCTGAATCGCACCAGAAACAAGCATGCCAAATATTTTTGTTAATTGATAAAAATTGATACCGCCAAATGCCTGCCCGATCGACAATGCGATTAATGCCGAAATTGGTGGCATATATTGGTCGGACATGCTGCAAGATGTTGGGCTGTCGTGGTCGGTGCGCGGCGGTAACTGCGAGCATTATCGGACTGAACGCAACAAAACCTGTGACGCTGTGTCCCCAGTGTATAAATACACATGCGTGCTGCGTGCATGCGTGCGTTTATATATTACCTGTCCTGTGTCGCGGCGCCTGTCCGTCTTCCACCTCCTATTAGCCGCACTGGCAGCGTGTATGCGGCTATGGAAGAGGCGGAGTCATAAGACAGACGTTGCGAAACAGGACAGGTAATGTATAAATGCACACATACCCACATATACTATTATATACTAGGGGAGGGCGACGGCGGACTTGGCCGATTCCTGAGAGATCGGAAATCGGCCTGCGGTGCATGGGTAGCCAACAGATCTCTCTCATGGTGCCCATACACGGTACAATAAAACGTTCGATTTTCCCATTTATTCGATCTAAACAATGGAATTTAATTAAAGTCGAAAATAATCTTTTTGTTTTCGATCAAGAAATCAAGAAATTCGAACGATTATCCCGTTTTTTTCAAGAAAAATCTGATCGGACATGCTGGAAAAATTTTGATGATTGTGTGTTGTAATTGTATCATGTATGTGACATTGTATGAAAAGATCTTTTATATCCTAATTGTAAGAATTGTTTCAAAGACATTTGCATGGTCTTCATAACAAGATTAAATATTAAAGTATATGATTATTATTTTATTATAAATATATTTTTTTTTACTAAAGTAAGTTTGTCCTCATGAAGGAGAGTCCACAGGTACAATGCAAATGCAATTTTGGCCTTCTTCCTGTTAGTTATTAGAGCCATTTGTAATCGCTCTGTGGTAAAAATTCCCTCAGCACGATAAAACCCCTCCCAACACTGTGAGGTAAAACACACCTATATAGTTGCTCTGAGGTAATATTAACTTCACAATAAATAAATTGAACCACTCAGAGGAAAAATACAGCTCAATAGATAGTTTGAGCTCCAACTGCCGTCTGTGTTACCTATCTGAGGTAAAATACAGCTTGAGCTAAAAAAAAAAAGATTCCGGATGAAAAAAACGTCATTTCCGATCTATTAAACCATTAGATCGAAGACTTTATTTTTACTCTCAATCTTTTTGCTCACTTTGATTTTTCGGCATATTCGATAATTTTCCCCAGATTTTCAGCCTACTTGCACGTTCGTGTATGGTACCTCGACAACAACTAAGCGTTATGGTTTTTTTTTTGATCTAACAGGATAGTCAAACAAATTTATCTAATCGAAAAAAAATGAAAAAAATTGTATTTTGTGGGCAACATCTGATTCGATCAGAGAGAGATTTGTCTCTTGGTTGAATCTGCCCATTGTCGCCGACAAGTGCTCAGGATTCTTCAGCTAAACGCTCCCATTCAGATGATGATGTTTGCCTTGGAGGAGGCCTGGCAGACCTGAGCAATGCCTCTGGCCTTCCTGGGCATTGTTGGCTCAGATAATAAGATAATTACCATTTACCCCAGGAAAGGAGGGGGGGGGGGGGGGGGACACATAGACAATATAAACAATGCAACAAATTAGCAATACTAAGCAATGGTGGAGGGCAGTGCATACAATGAAGAAATCAACTGCAGATTTTTACAATGGGGTGGATAGAGTGGGCAGCATGGTGGCGTAGTGGTTAGCTCTCTCGCCTTGCAGCGCTGGGTCCCTGGTTCGAGTCCCAGCCAGGGCACTATCTGCAAAGAGTTTGTATGTTCTCTCCGTGTCTGCGTGGGTTTCCTCCGGGCACTCCGGTTTCCTCTCACATTCCAAAAACATACAGATAAGTTAATTGGCTCCCTCTAAAAATTGGCCCTAGACTACAGTACTTACACTATATAATATAGACATATGGCAATGGTAGGGATTAGATTGTGAGCTCCTTTGAGGGACAGTTAGTGACAAGATATATATAAATATACACTGTACAGCGCTGCGTAATATGTCGGCGCTATATAAATACTAAATAATAATAATAATAGAGTAGGGTGGGAGTCTGAATCAATACACCTGGGTGCACCGGGAGGTGGGGGGGGTCAGAGGTGGTCATTATCATCTGCCTCCGCCAAGTTTCATCTACCACGAGTACGAGGCTAGTGCCTAATACACACCATACAATTTTCTGTTAGATTTAAGGCAGCCATACACTGGTCGATGTGCCATTAGATCGACCAGCTGACAGATCCCTATCTGATCGAATCTGATCAGAGAGGGATCGTATGGCTGCCTTTACTGCAAACAGATTGTGAATCGATTTCAGCCTGAAACCGATTCACCATCTGCTGAGCTGCTCCTGCCGCCGCCCCCCCCCCCCCCCCCCCCGTATACATTACCTGACGCTGGCTCCCGGGCATCTTCTCCTCATTGCACGGCTCTGTTCCGGCTCCATTACGGCGCTTCCTGTGTTACTCCGTGACCAGGAAGTTCAAATAGAGCGCCCTCTATACTTCCTGGTCACTGCAGTGACACAGGAAGCGCTGGGATGGATGGAGCCGGAACAGAGCCGTGCAGCGCAGAGAAGATGCCCGGGAGCCAGCGTCAGGTAATGTATACTTGATCGGATCGGCCGCCGCTAGCGACGCGCACTTTACCCGCGGGCGATCGATGGTAATTTCCCGCATGGCGCGATCGACGGACCGATCCGATTCCGGGAGGAAATCGGATCGGCGGCTGCGTTTACCGCGAACGATTGGCAGCAGATTCGATCCCAGGATCGAATCTGCTGTCGAAACGGCCGCGAATCGAGCCAGTGTATGGCCGCCTTTACCTGCCAGATAGATCATTTCCAACATATTGGATATTCTCTATCTAACCATCTATCTGCCCAGCAATTAGGCATTGTTCTACTCAGCAGGAGATGACCAGAAGACAATGCACCAGAGACAATGACCAGTCTCTACTGCTAGGAATACAAGGGACGTTTTGTACCGCTGAATCGTTCCGCTGATGGCTCGATTGATAAAATCCGACGTGCCTGATCACCCGCCGGATCGATTCCGCACTCGATACCGCGGGCAGGACAATGGAAGAAAACGAGCAGAAGATAAGCGCCCGCGGGACGAGTGAGGACGCGTCGGAATCGATCCAGTGGCTCAATTCAGCGGTACAAAACATAACGTGTATTCCTAGCATACCAGTACTTTACAGGAAATAATCTAACAGAAAATCTAACAGAAAAACCTAATGCTGGGATTACACGGTGCCTTCGATGATAAAATTCCGACATGTCCGATGCTCCGCTTGATTCTGTTCCGCTCGAGTTAGAAAGTCAATAGAAAAAAGATAAGAAAAACGAGTGGAAGATAAGAGAATTGAGCAGAAAATCAGATCGAGCGCTGAATCGAATACAAAAAACGTAGCGTGTAATCCCAGCATCACAGAAAATTGTATGGTGTGTACTAGGCATAGAGCTTCATCTACACGGTACAATTTTCCATCAGATCGCATCTATTAGACGGATCTATTCGAGAATTTCCAACCGGTCCAATCGGATTACGTTAGATTTTGGGTACTTATCAAACCAAAATCTATCGCAAAATTGATCTGAAACAATTTGGACGTCTACACAGGATGCAAATAAATATATCTAATAAATCTGTCTATCTAATGGAAAATTGTACCGTGTAGATGAGGCTTTACACACAATGCAATTTCCCACCGACAGACGGTAATCAGGCGATTATTTCCGACATGTCGGCTCCCGTCCATCGGACAGGAAATTGCATGGTGTGTACCCTGCAGCATTGAGCCTTGTACACTTGCTGGATAGAAGCCGCTTGAAATGTCTGACGGACAGCAGATTGTCCCGTTTTTTGAAACGACAATCGTAAAAAAAAATTTTGCTCAATGACGAGCGACCGATATCGGGTATTCTGACTGGCAGATAAATGCAGACAACTATTGGGCAGATATCGTGCAGTCAGCAGGTGTGTACAAGTCATTCAAACGACATCAGGAGCGTCGCTAGCCCCAAAGATCAGAGGCACGTGCCCCGGATGTATTCTGGGGTGCCCCGGATGTCCCCCAGGCAGAGTCAGCTGTGGTGCTGCAATGGTGGGCATGCTGGGAGCTGTGGTGCATTAATTGGAGGTATGCTGGGTGCTGTGGTGCCTCTATGTAGGCATACACAGAGCTGCGGTTCTTCTATGGGGGCATGCTGGGAGTTGTAGTGCCCGAATGGAAGGCTGATGGGAGCATGGGAAGGGGTCCATTAGGTCAGCGAGTGCTAAGGAGGAACTGCCTGGTGGCAGGCCAGCCCGCCCTGCAGAAAGCAAGAGCAGCCAGCACTGATGCCAGGTAACTGCCTAGTTTTACACTATATATAAAACATTTTCTTGGGCAGGCCTACTTAAGTTCTTGTAAATTTAGCTCCACCCATGACCACACCCACATTCTGGTGCGTGGTCACACCCATTTATCGTCTGGAGTAGTGCCCCGGATTACTTCGGATCCTAGCCACGCCCCTGAACGACCTTGTTCCTAAGCATGCGCACATGCTGCTCCGGTGTGTTTGGACAGTTAGGCCGGATGATTTTAATTCGCCGGCGATTCTAAAGCACGGCCTAAATCACTTTAGCTAGCCTTAGCCCTTAGCTGCTTGTCGGGGTTTATTGCCAGGAATTGTTTGAGAGACGTCACTCATTCCAGGGAGATGAGTTTTATGTAGCGCATGCGTTGCACCGGCAATTATCAGGTATTCATGAGGGGGGGGGGGGGGGTGTTTCGTGTACAGTAGGGGGGAACAGGTGCTGTTGGCGTCACAAGACGAGATTGAATCTGCCTGCGGTTGATGCCGGCCAACAGATCTCTCTCCGATCAGATTCAATCAGAGAGAGATCTCTCTATTTGTCAATCGGCCACCAAACTTGGCAGATGTATGGGCACCTTTAAGGTGGCCATATATCTAACTGATAGGCACGTTCCTTCGCATTCATCGCTCGTCCCGATATCACACGCCATCACCACCGCTCACCTGATCGAGCACGTCAGCCCGACATCTTGCAGCATGTCTGATCGATACGTGCGGCCAATTCTGGGCCGAAATTGGTTGCATCGTCAATCGGGCATGCTCTTGGCGGCACCGATCTTAATCCGATTTGATATCCTAATAATCGTTTCAGATGGCCGATCGGCCGCCAAATCGCTTGCTGTATGGCCAACTTTACTGTCCTGACTACAGATGCTCATACAGCTAGCGATTTTGCTATACGATCGACCACTTGATTCAATCATTTTTTCGAATAGATAGAAATCTTTATTGTCATTGTAACAACCGAAATTGTACAACGAAATTCTAAAGTGCCATTTTCCAGCAAAAGCAAAACATAACATTCCATTCCTACATACATTGAATCGAGAGAGAATCAAGTGTGTTCCAGTATCCTCAATCGATGAAAAGTGGCTGATATGTCCAATCGACCAGCTTAGTCGATCGATCAGGATGCAAGATATCGGTCTATCGCACAGGAATCCGCTTCTGTTCACGTAATTCGATCGACTTTAAATCGATTTTTGCATTCAGGGCATGGAGGCACAACATCGGTCAGATCGATTAGCGAAGGCGCATTGTATGGGATATCGCTTGTAGTGTGTGGGCCAGTAGTTGATCGACTTTCGATCAACCATACTGAAGTCGATTCCCCAATAAAGTTGATTGCTTTGTCGACTGAAACAGAATCACTAGATGTATGGCTACCTGCAGCTGTAACGGCTACATCCAATGAGAGGCTGCAGCTGTGAGCAGCTCAGGAGGAGGTGGGCTTATCTGGCTGGTCACACATTACATATGAAAAGAGGGGGCAGACTGGCAGGGCAAGAAATCACCACCTCCTTTGTAGTGGTCACAGAGTAGAGATCACATCTACAGCTTGTAGACATCATCTCTGCTTCTTCTCCAGGAGGCTTGGTTTCCAAGTTTTGTTTCCTGCAAATCAGCCATGAATTCTTCTGATCTGAGGAGCGAGCTGAAGTGCTCCATCTGCCTGGAGGTCTACAAGGATCCCACCACTTTAGGATGCGGCCACAACTTCTGCCAGATCTGTATCAAACGGATGCTGGATAGGCAAGAAAGCCAGGGCTATTATAGCTGCCCTCAGTGCCGATCCACATTCAGGACCCGTCCCACGCTTCAGAAGAACGTAACGCTGGCCAACATTGCAGAGAGCTTCCAGGCTAAGCTTTCATCTTCAAACTCTGGTCTTCAGAAGGCAAGAGTCCTCTGTACCTATTGTCTCCATGCTACAGTAAATGCCGTGAAGTCCTGTCTGCATTGCGAGGTTTCCTTGTGTGAAGATCACCTGAAGCTCCACAGTAAGTGGACCGAACATACCTTAACAGAGCCATGTGCTTCACTGGGGACCAGAAAATGTCCTGTCCACAAGAAGCTTCTGGAGTATTACTGCACTGTGGATGCCGCCTGTATCTGCGCATCATGCAAACATAGTGCCCACCATCGAGGACATCAGGTGCAGACGCTCCACGAGGCCTCCAGGGAAAAAAAGGATAGGCTAAAAAATACTCACACACAGCTGATCGCCAATCGACAGGAGATGGAGAGAGACATCAACCAACTGCTGGAAATTGAAGAAAAAATGAACAACACAGTAGCTAATGTATCAGGGCGAACCACTTCCCTGTACCAATGCATCAAAGACCAGATTACTGCATATCAGCTTCGGACAGCTCGAGATATTGATGAGAAGTGGGGAAAGAGCTTACAGAACGTGGCATATCGGATAGAACAGTTAGAAGGAAGGAAAGTCGAGCTGTCCGGTGAGATTTCTCACCTCGAGGAGCTGTTTCACACAACGGACCCTCTAACAGTCCTACAAGAAGAACAATCTGATAGAAAGAACTTTTTGGAGACCAGAATGGGGGGCCTCCGTAGCGGCATAAATTTTAAGATGCCGGATGAAGCTATGTTCTTTTTGAAGCTGCGAAAATTCTTCTGTGACGTTTTACATGATCTTCCAAGTTTGTTTGAGTTTCCTCGGATGGCCGATGTAGGGCTCGACACGGCCACGGCGTCCGCAAACGTATCAGTGTCCTGTGATGTCACCATTGCACATGGAATACAAGCTGAACCTTCTGCTTCTGCCACGGGCGACCAATTTGAGTCTCACCAGGTGATGAGTGGAGTGGGTCTCTGTGGCGGACGCCAGTACTGGGAGGTGGAGTTGAGTGGTACCAGTAATTGGCGCGTTGGAATGGCATACTGGAGTATTGACAGACGCGGGCCCGGCAGCGTGTTTGGGAATACAGAGAAGTCATGGTGCTTATGTCAGTGTAACCGGAAGTATTTCTTCAGGCACAACGGCGGTAATACAGACCTAAACCTTGCACCAAACCTCACGATCCTTAAGCTGGGGATCTACCTGGACTTTGACGCTGGGCAACTTTCCTTTTATAGCTTGGAGCCCGAGCTTAAGAGCCTGCACACCTTCCAAGCCTGCTTCACTGAGCCGCTCTACGCTGCTCTCCGTGTCGGCAACGGCGTCTGCATGAAAATAATCCAGTAATTACAGGAGCGTTTTCACACACACGGACACAAGCTACATGGATCTCAGTCGGAAACACTGCTACAGTGTGTGTGTGTGTGTACAGTGTGTGTGTGTATGTGAATACAGTGTGTGTGTGTACAGTGTGTGTGTATGTGTACTGTGTGTGTGTATAGTGTGTGTACAGTGTGTGTGTACAGTGTGTGTGTATGTGTACTGTGTGTGTGTGTGTATAGTGTGTGTATGAGTACTGTGTGTGTGTGTGTGTGTGTGTGTGTGTGTGTGTGTGTGTGTAGTGTGTGTACAGTGTGTGTGTGCGTATAGTGTGTATGTTCAGTGTGTGTGTACAGTGTGTGTGTACAGTGGGTATGTTCATTGTGTGTGTGTGTACAGTGTGTGTGTACAGTGTGTGTGTACAGTGTGTGTGTATAGTGTGTGTATGTGTACTGTGTGTGTGTATGTGTATAGTGTGTGTTTGTGTGTACAGTGTGTGTGTGTGTGTGTGTATAGTGTGTGTACAGTGTTTGTGTGCGTATAGTGTGTATGTTAAGTGTGTGTGTGTACAGTGGGTATGTTCATTGTGTGTGTATGTGTGCAGTGTCTACGGTATACAGTGTGTATGTGTACAGTATGTGTGTGTACTGTGTGTGTGTTCAGTGTGTGGATACAGTGTGTGTGTGTGTGTGTGTGTGCAGTGTGTGTGTGTACAGTGTCCATATGGAAAGTGTGCAGTGGCTTAGGGGTGACTGCACTGGGGCCCCTGGAGCAGAGGGCCCCCCAGGGGCTCTCCTTCATCCATCTAATTACGAATCAGCTGATTTTGGTGTGCGGCTCTGAGAGCCAAGCGCCAAAACTGGGTGCCCCATAGCAGCAATGCTATGCTGTGCGCGGCGCTTAGCTGTAATTCGGGGCTCTGGCGTCTGCCAGACCCCAAATTACAACTCCCTCCAAGTTGCGACAACTCGGAGGGGGAATAGTATTTAATGCCGCCTCAGAGTTTAGCGGCAGCGGTGAGAGCCGTCATTTGGCTCTCACCGCGCCGAACTGAGTGGCACCAAATTAATATGCACCCCATCTGATGAGCTTTGCATTGGTGCTATGCAGGTAATGAACACCTATGTATGTGCATTGCATAATGGTAATCCTAAACAAACTGTCTCCTTACTCTGATTACACCTCTCTGACACTGCAACTCTCCAAGTTATCTATCAATACGGTGCTTGGGGCCCAGGGACGGATCTAGGGGTAGGGCCAGGCGGGTCTCTTGCCCCAGGTGCAGTTTGTTGAATTCTTAAAAAGGCAGCAAAATTTGGATGGGGAATGGCAGTTTAGGCGCCAAAACCTGACCTTTAGGTGCCCAAACCTGACCTTGCCCCAGAAGCAACTTGGTCTAGATCCATTCCTGTTGGGGCCCCATGTACAACTTGCACTAGGGTCCCAAGCTCCTTAGTTGTGTCACTTAGTGTGTGTGTGTGTGTGTGTGTACAGTGTGTGTGTGTGTGTACAATGTGTGTGTGTACCTAACCCTGCTCTCACACAGAACCCCCCCAACACCTAACCCTTCTCCCCCCACTCCCGGCTCAAACTATCTAACCCTACTCTCACACAGAACCCTCCCTGACACCTAACCCTTACCCCCCACCTTTGGCACAAACTATCTAACTGTACTCTCACATAGAACCCTCCCCCCTGACACCTAACCACAAACAACCCCCCTTACCCACACACACTAACTACACTAACTATCTAATGCCTAACCCTCTACCATCCCCCCCCCCCCCCCCACACACACACACACACTAGCTAGCTACCTAACGCCTAACCCTTAATCCACCCAACCACCAACACACTACCTACCTAATCCGTAAACCCATGCACACTATTTGCCTAAACCTTTGAGTGCCCAATATATATATTTTTATGGGGTGCCCAAATTTCTGCTCCAGGGCCCAAATACCGATATTTTACATTGGCGCCTATGGCAATTAGCTCACTTGCTGCATTCTCCCTAATTTACTGATTCCTGGCCATACACCTATAGATGGCCACCAGATGATCAGATTGAATGTGATCTGATAGTGATCCATTGACTGGCCACACACTGTACACAGTTTTTGAATCATTTTCAGCATGACTGGGTGGCAGGACTTCAGAGAACGCTAATATTGTGAGACTCCGCCCTCACTGTCAGCTGATATCACATATCGGAGTTCTACAATCTCATGTTATTATAAAGCCATTCGCTCTCGGCTCTGAATTTCCAGAACTGACTGTCGCTGAGCTTGTTCCTCATCACAAGTCTGTGTATCCTCTGTGTGGGGTACATACTGCCCAGAAAGCTCCAGCCTAGCTGCAGGAGAGAGTAGCTACACAGAGCAGGAGCCATTGTTACTTATTTTCTACATTGCATTGACTAATCCATTGGGCTGTGAATTCCAGCTCCTTGTTACATTCGCTTCTGGTTGTGTCACAATGTTTTACCCCGACGCAGAGTTGCAAAGTGTCATACAGAGTTAAAGAAATGTCCTGAACTGTTTTTCGTATTGTTACATTATATACTGTCCATTATTACATGTCTGTTATTACATGTTGCAGTGTAATATAAACAGTTGTAAGGTGTTTAAAGCGCATTAAAGCACATTAAAAACAACCCAAAAAGATTGTTTATGTATCCACATGCAGCTATAAATATAAGGGCTGGTTCAGACGGACGCTTGCAGAGCGTTTACTGCCAGCGTTCGGGGCTTGGCGTTAAACGCTCCCATTCAAGTGAATGGGAGCGTTTGTACCAAGCTTTTACGCGCGTTTGCTCAAACGCGGCGTTTGGGTCCCGATTTTCCCTGGCGTTCAAGGAGCCCCTGGAAGCTACATGTAGCTTCCAGGGGCGGTTAACCGCGACGGGTAATGTCCCCCTAGGGGAAGAAAAAACGCGACTGCATCCGAACGCATTGCCGCCGCAACGCCAATGAACGCGACGCCTCTAAACGTCCGTCTGAACCAGCCCTAAAACACACTAGACTAACAAGCAGCCAGTGGGAAGGGAACTTGATTGTAAGCGGGGGCGGGACCTCTTTGTAAGCAGGGGATGGACTGTGACGTTAAGGTGCCCAGACATCATATAAAGTCTGTGCTGCAACAAGCATGCCCAATCGATCTTTGACCAATTTCCTTACGAAATAGTTCAAACGCGTCGATCGGACATGCTGGAAGCCTGAAAAGGTCTTTGTTGAAAGTGATCAATGGCGTGTGTGACGTCAGGTGGTAGCGCTTGGTGTAGTAGTGAGATAGTTGGCAGTGTACTTTTTTATTTACAGGTAAAAGAGAAAAAGCTTTTAGTCCTTTTTAGGGTGATCCACTTTGCCCACAATGAACTCTCTATATTGGTAGAAAGGACCATAATATGTAGAACACACAAATTCTTGCAAGGTCTTGCGGTACAAAATTATCAAAAAATCTTTATTGACACAAATATAAAGGGATTTCATAAAAAGTCTCTATAAAGGCGCTCCTTGTTTATATAAAGAATCATTCAAAACAGGGCTATGACAATCAATAGTAGTGTAGGCTTAATGCATTCACAATAGTAACAACAACACGTTCGTTTCGGTAGCGCTTGGTGAGACAGCAGACAAGGGGGGGAGGGACAGCAGAGCAGGCCAGGAGTCATGGCCGGACAGGTGAGATTTTACACCACATGGGTGTCGGGGGGGGGGGGGGGGGGGGGCAGCCAGGCAGGTGGCAGAGGAGGCGGAGCTTCTTGATAGATCAGGAATCGGCCTGTGGTGTATGGGTAGCCAATATCAGATTGGATCAGAGAGAGATCTGTCTCGAGGTCGATCTGTCCATGCATCGTTAGTTGTATGGCC
>NC_090657.1:222739144-222906644 GCF_040937935.1 Hyperolius riggenbachi | reverse complement strand
TATTTGTATGTTATTTTATAATCTAAAGTCTTGAAACCACAGTACACTGATATGGCCAGGTCCATTTCTGGGCACAGGCTGACCAGGCAAAGGCCTACAGCTCCCTCTGGTGTACATGGAGCTATACTGCCCCCTATTAACTGTACTGCTCCCTACCCCTTTTACTCACTAGGCTTTATTTTTTGGTGGTGTTATGAACCTGAACAGAGGAACAGAAGATGACCACAGTTTGCAGCGATACACACACTGAAACAAGGCTATAATGTGCAACAAGGTTTATTGTAAAGCAATAACATGCAAATACATGCAAACGAGAATATCACAGTAAAACCCTGTCACTCTATATACATGAAATCACCAAAGAAATGAAGTGTGTACACACAACCAATATCCTGATTCCTGACAAAGTCCGGGACAGGATAACAGGTTTGGCAACAGGTTAGCAAGGTCAGATACAGGTACAGATCAGGTTTGTAGGAAAACAGAGATTCCAACAAGTGTAAAATCAGTTGATTTAAAATGCAATAAACCTGAAGGGAGGGGGGGGGGGGGTGGAACATTTCTATTGCGCTTTTCTCCCGTAGGACTAAAATCACTTAGGCTCTCTCAGATTCAGTAATTTGTTAGGATGACGTATTAACACAGGATAAAGTTATAATTCTGCAAATGCCAAACTGAACAGGTGAGTTCTGTAAAAACAAGGAACACCAAGAGCCCCAATAGTGTAATATGTACTGGTAAATGGTTACTAGATAGAGTAAATATTAATACTCACAAACCAGGGTTACCATTAGGCAACCACTGTAAAAGCAGGTGGGGAGATTTTCCTGACCCCACTCAGGAATAAGAAGTCGCTCTCTGTAGATGAGAAAAAGGGGGTTCAACCCTCCACCCAGGGTGGACTCAATATTATGCAGGAGAACAGAGGCGCCAGAAGGATAAAAGGAAGCTAAATGAGCTTAAAAACCAAATTCTTGGTAAATAGAGGAGGTAGTGGTGGACTTACCTCCTCCAAGTAGACACACAACGACTGTAGTAAAGACAGTCAATATATTTTATTTATGAACTCCAAATATGCAACGCGTTTCGCAGGTTTGATCCCGCTTCATCAGGCAATAACAACGGAGCAATAGCATATGTGGTCAGTAGAAGAGCCAGGCACCTATGTGGCAGAGGTAACAGAGGTGCCTGGCTCTTCTACTGACCACATATGCTATTGCTCCGTTGTTATTGCCTGATGAAGCGGGATCAAACCTGCGAAACGCGTTGCATATTTGGAGTTCATAAATAAAATATATTGACTGTGTTTACTACAGTCGTTGTGTGTCTACTTGGAGGAGGTAAGTCCACCACTACCTCCTCTATTTACCAAGAATTTGGTTTTTAAGGTGAGTTCTATGTCTGTCCTGATCTGCTGAGATAAGGAGTTCCATAACGTAGGGGCAGCATGACAGAAGGCTCTGGGACCAAAAGTTTCCAAGTGGACTCAGGATATGACTAGATTATTAGAACCTGTTGATCTGAGATTGCAGGGATTGCTATGCAGCTGCAGTATATCTTTCATGTATCCAGGGCCCAGATTATGTAGTGATTTAAATGTCAGTAGGCCGATCTTGAATAGAACTCGAGAGATCGATAAAATAATAATAATAATGTTTGTTTTCTTTCTTTAACTCACAAAACAAAGAGGGGAGGGATGCAACGCATTTCTCAGGTCCACAACCCTCTTCATCAGGCAACAATATGGGACTGTACTACAAAGCAATAATAAATGTGTATCTCAATTAATATAAGGTGATGAAACGGGCTGTGGAGCTGTGAAATGCGTTGCATCCATCCCCTTGTCTTTGGAGTTAGAAACCTGAAACTAACATTATTGTTTTATCAATCTGTTGAGTCTCCTGTTGGGAGGTAAGTCTACCAATATCACCCCCCACAGGTTTTTTGCATTTGGAATCAACTGATTTTATACTTGTTGGTTCCTCTGTTCTTCCTACAAACATTGTGATATCCACCCTGGTGGAATGGGCTATTCTTATACCTGAGTGGAGACAGGACAAGTTCCCCACCTACTTATACAGTGGTTGCCTTGGAGGTAACCCATCCTTGTATTTTCTCGCGTGACCATATACCTGTAAGTTGTGACAGGTTATGTCCCCAATCAGTCTCTATGCCCCAATCTAATGCCGTGACTCTGAGCCCGGCCCACGGTCTTCATCTATAGACAAGGCCCCATTATTTGTCTCCTGACTACGGTTACCCCCAGGTCTTAACATGCAAGGCATACAGACTAAAGTAGAGAGGACAAGAACCTGCCAGAACCCCACTGAGGCAGGTTTAACACAGTTCAATAGTTCATAAGTATCACACAGGACTAGTACCTTGCCAGTAATGATGGTTCAGGGAACAGGCAGTGGATGATCCAAGTAGCAAGTGAGAAAGTTCATGTAAGGTCAGCATGCAAGATTATCCAAGCAACAGGCAAGGGTCAGTCCAGGTATAAACAAGAGTATCCAGGAAATAACCAAGGGTCTGTCCAGGCAGCAGGCAAGTGTATCCAGATAACAAGCAGAGGTCTGTCCAGACAGCAGCCAAGTATATTCAGGTAACAAGCAGAAGTCTGTCCAGGCAGCAGGCAAGAGTATCCAGAAAATAAGCAAGGGTCTGTCCAGGCAGCAGGCAAGTGTATCCAGGTAACAAGCAGAGGTCTGTCCAGGCAACAGGCAAGAGTATCCAGGAAATAAGCAAGGGTCTGTCCAGGCAGCAGGCAAGTCTATCCAGGTAACAAGCAGAGGTCTGTCCAGGCAGCAGGCAAGAGTATCCAGGTAACAAGCAAAGGTGGGTCCAGGCAGCAGGCAAGAGTATCCAGGTAACAAGCAAAGGTCGGTCCAGGCAGCAGGCAAGAGTATCCAGGTAACAAGTAAGGCTTAGTAAACAGCAGACAAGAATGTTCAAATACAAGCCAAGGTTAATTCCAATAGTTCAGACAATGTGAGTGCGCACCCAACAATTAGCCACAGCTATGCTTATCACGGGCGATGACTGGGAGCACTCTGCAAGTTTAAATAACAACTTTCATCCAATCAGTGCACCTTTTCACCTGCCAAGTGTCAGCCGCGCAGTCAGCTGATGCTAGAGCTGTCAGCTGACCCCAGTCAGCTGACTATTGTTTACCTTTGCGGAGGGTGTACTGAGAACGCGCTCCTCCGCCTATCAGGAAGAGCGGCCTGTGTCCCAGCCTGCACATCATCAGCGGGGAACAAGCTCCAAGGCCCAGAAACGGCGGATTCATTCCTGGTTCTTGGCACAAACATCAACATTCACAGGCAGGCTCATTATAATACCAATTCTACTTTACCAAATCTTCTACGCCACAGTGGGCTCGTGCTGCTTGTTCCCCGGGAATGGGTACAGGAAATGTCCAGAGGCTCAGGTCTGCAAGTACAGTGGGACCTTGGTTTGTGAGCACAATTCGTGTACAACAAAGTTCTGGAGGCTAGCAGGAGGAAGAGAATGTTCTGCCATATTTTTAAAGAGAGTCTGATGCCTTCTAAAATTCCTCTTTGTATTTAACATCTAACATTTATCTTCAGCAATCTCAGCATCGCTAAAACGCTGCATTCCCGCGGCAAAACAATGTAATTAAATCCCCGGGGCAAGATGCAGGGATCGCTTCCTGGTAGAGGCAGAGCTTTGGGCCGTAGCTCTGCCTCTACTCGCGTCAATCCCCGCTGATCACTGACTCTCTCCGCCCTTGTGTCTTCTTACACATGGAGGGGCGGAGAGAGGCGGCGATCAGTGGGGATTGACGCTAATGGAGGCAAAGCTGTCAGGCCTCCTTCTAACCCCGGACACTGCCAAACTCCTCATCCATCCATACCCACATCTTCTCCTGCCTGGACTGCTACAACACCCTCCTAGGCCTCCCTCTGACCCTGGACACTGCCAAACTCCTCGTCCATGCCCTCATCATCTCCTGCCTGGACTACTGCAACACCCTCCTGTCAGGCCTTCTTCTGACCCTGGACACTGCCAAATTCGTCGTCCATGCCCTCATCATCTCCTGCCTGGACTACTGCAACACCCTCCTGTCAGGCCTTCTTCTGACCTTGGACACTGCCAAACTCCTCATCCATCCATGCCCTTATCATCTCCTGCCTGGTCTACTGCAACACCCTCCTCTCAGGCCTTCTTCTGACCCTGGACACTGCCAAACTCCTCATCCATCCATGCCCTTATCATCTCCTGCCTGGTCTACTCCAACACCCTCCTGTCAGGCCTTCTTCTGATCTTGGACACTGCCAAATTCCTCATCCATCCATGCCCTCATCATCTCCTGCCTGGACTACTGCAACACCCTCCTGTCAGGCCTTCTTCTGACCCTGGACACTGCCAAATTCCTCGTCCATGCCCTCATCATATCCGGCCTGGACTACTGCAACACCCTCCTGTCAGGCCTTCTTCAGAACAGCATCGCCCCCCTACAATCCATCATGAATGCAGCAGCCAGACTAATCTACTCCTCCCACTACTCTGTCTCCATGACTCCCCTGTGCAAATTCCTTCACTGACTTCCAATACGTTTCAATATCAGTTTCAAGATCCTATGTTTGGCCTATAAATCTATACACAAGTCCTGCCCGACCTACATCTCTGACCTGGTCAGCAGATTCTCACCTGGCCGCCCACTTCGCTCCACCAACAACCTCCTCCTAACCACCCCACGCATCTCACACTCCCATGCACGCCTACAGGACTTTACTAGAGCTGCCCCCATCCTGTGGAACTCTCCTACTGCCCATCAGGCTTGCCCCCCCTTCACTATCTTCAAACAAGCCCTCAAAACTCACCTCTTCAAGGAGGCCTACCCCACCTCGATGCTGCCATAAAGCTGGCCATACACTAGGCCGATTCCCCGCTGATCGACAGCAGATTCGATCACTGGGATCGAATCTGTTGTCACATCGTTCACGCTACACGCTAAATGTCGATCTATTTCGTCCCGAAATAGATCGATCCCGTCGATCGCTCAGTGCGGGAAATTACCGTCGATCGCCCGCGGGTAGGGAGCGCGTCGCTAGCGGCGTTCGAGTGCCCGACGACCGACGCAATAGAGTGGCAATACATTACCTGCTCCGCCGGCACGACTCACCCCGGTCACTGCTGCTCCGTCTCCGCTCTGGTCTGGTCTCCGGCATGCTTCACTTCTTCTAGCTCGGCAGGAAGTTTAAACAGTAGTGGGCGCTCTTCTGTTTAAACTTCCTGCCGGGCAGGAAGAAGTGAAGCATGTGTCGGACCCGGAGACCAGACCAGAGCGTAGAAGATAGCGGGGAATGGAGTTGCGCCGGCGGAGCAGGTAATGTATGCGGGCGGGGGGAGCGGCAGCAGCACCACCACCACCACAGATTGTGAACGGTTTCATGCTGAAATCGGTTCACAATCTGTTTGCAGTAAAGGCAGCCATACGATCCCTCTCTGATCAGATTCGATCAGAGTGGGATCTATCTGTTGGTCGAATCTGATGGCAAATCGACCATTGTATGGCTACCTTAACTCTCTCTGCTTAGAACTTCTTGATGCACCCCCCCTCCCCCACTTTCAAGTCACCACCCCCTCCCTCTAGGTTGTAAGCCTTTGGCAGGGCCCTCTCCACTTGTGTATCATACTTGATTGTACACTCTACCCAGAGTATGTGAACTTGTATTATTGGCACTACCACTCCAGTGTATGATCTGGCATTGTATTACTACCTGTATTGTGTTGTGTATCTTATTGCTTAGTACCTGTATTGTGCTGTCAGTCACACCTATTATCATTGTCTGTAATCCTATGTATTGTACAGCGCTGTGTAATATGTTGGCACTATATAAATCCAATAAATAATAATAATAACAAGCATGCAGCAGATCAGGTGTTTCTGACATTATTGTCCGATCAGACAAGATTAGCTGCATGCTTGTTTCTGGTGTGAGTCAGACACGTCTGCATCCAAACAGACCTACAGGGCTGCCAGGAAACTGGTATTGTTTAACAGGAAATAAATATGGCAGCCTCCATATACCTCTCACTTCAGTTGTCCTTTAAATAGCCCATGCAATCAGAAACAGGATGCAGCTGGTGGTGAGCTTCTGCAGAAAGTGCTCCTCAGCCACCCACAGGCCAGAGCAGGAACTACCAGTCTTTTTTACAGTTAATGGAAGGCCACCTGCTGGTGGATGGTGGAAGTCCAGGGCAGTCCTGCTCAATACTACCACCAGCAGGCAGAAAATCACAGTACATGATTCCTAACAGGTGTTCAGTTTGGCATTTGTGTAACTGGCTCCACTTACTTAAAGGGGCACTACAGCGAAAAATTATAAAATTTAAAATATGTGCAAATATATAGTCAGAGCACGGCCTGATCTGCATATGCTTGTTCAGGACGCTATGGCTAAATACATTAGAGGCAGAGGATCAGCAGGACAGCCATGCAATCTGCATTGTATAAAAGGAAATAAATATGGCAGCCTCCATATCCCTTTAAGCATTAGCTTTCATAACATTTGCAAAGATCTGAAAAGAAAAAATAAGTAGAGAAGCAGTGAAACCTCTATCTTCACAGCTCTCTGATCCCGAAGGGTTAAAAGAAAAACATAACTTGGGCAATCCCTCCTCTTTGCAGGATCAGAACACTGATGTGGGAACAGCGAAAGGGTTTCCTACAAAGGGCTGGACTGACAACTACGGCCAATAACCAGAGGCAGCAGCTTATTGGAGGTTCACCACTGCTGGCTCAATACATCTAGCTGCGGTCACTCCCCTCACTCTGCCTCCCTTATCCTGCTGTGAAAAACAAGCAGAAAGGCTAAAGTACGTTAGTTTCGTTTCCTGATTCTTCCTCTGTCAGCCATGGCGTCTGCCGATCTGAAGGACGAGCTGAACTGCTCCATCTGCCTGGAGGTCTACAAGGACCCCGTTACTCTGAGATGTGGCCACAACTTCTGCCAGGTCTGCATCAATCAGGCGCTGGACAGGGAAAGAAGCCAGGGTGTTTATAGCTGCCCTCAGTGCCGATCAACCTTCAGGAAACGACCCTGGCTACAGAAGAACGTAACTCTGGCCAACATTGCAGAGAGGGTCCAGTCTACACCCTCACCATCTCAGCCACCTGGTCAGAAGAAGACAGGAGTCATCTGCTCATATTGTATCCATGCTCCTGTAGATGCTGTGAAGTCCTGTCTGCATTGTGAGGCCTCTTTGTGCAACAGTCACCTGAACACTCACAGCAAGTCACCAGAACACATCTTGGTTGAGCCGTCTGCCTCCCTGAAGACCATAAAATGTCCCGTCCACAAGAAACTTTTGGAGTATTACTGCACTGTGGATGCCACCTGTATCTGTGCATCATGCAAGCAAAGTGCCAACCATCGAGGACATCAGGTGCAGACACTCCATGAGGCCTCCAAGAAGAAAAAGGAAAGACTGAAAATTACTCACGATCAACTCATTGCCCGGAAGAAAGACATGGAGACGTGGGTCCACAGCCTACAGGAGAGCAAGAAGAAGGCCAACGAGGCAGCGAGTATGACCAAGCGAGTTGCTGCCCTGTTTCGAAACATACGGGAGAAGTTGGATATTCTTGAAGTCCAGGAAATTGACAACATCACCAGGCAAGTGGAACAGAATTTGCAGCCTGTCTCAGATTTGATCCGGCGGCAGGAAATAAAGAAAGACGAAATTTCTAGTAAGATCTGTCACCTTGAGGAGCTGTTTAACACGACAGACCCGCTAACGGTCCTACAAGAACAAGAAACCAACAGAGGGGACTTTTCCACCATTGAGAAGAGAGGACGAAGAGCTGTCCCAACCATTGCAGGACTGGACGAGGTTGAGATCTCTTTGAAGCTACGCAAACGGCTATCAGATATTTTGGCCGATGTTCCTAAAATGCTCAAGTTTCCAGAGTTGGCCGATGTGCGACTCGACAAGGACACGGCTGCAACCAACGTAGCTATATCCTCCGATTACACTATAGCATATGGCACACAAGTTAATGATGATATCGATGATACAGATGATAGATTTGAGTCGCACCAAGTGATAAGCAGAAAGGGCCT
Source organism: Hyperolius riggenbachi (assembly GCF_040937935.1). Lineage (NCBI taxonomy): Eukaryota > Metazoa > Chordata > Amphibia > Anura > Hyperoliidae > Hyperolius > Hyperolius riggenbachi. The sequence goes on along the minus strand of NC_090657.1, from coordinate 222,898,548 downwards.
CTCAAACGGCTGCCATTACTGGGAGGTGGAGCTAAGCGATACCAATAACTGGCGTGTTGGGATGTCTTACGAGAACATAGACAGAGATGGGAGTAACTCTGTTTTTGGAAACACGTATGAGTCCTGGTGCCTATGCAAAAGTAACAGAAGCTACTCCTTAAGACATGATAGCGACCAACTAAACTTATCCCTTCCATCTTCATTTAAACGATTTCGAAGGTTGGGAATCTATCTGGATTATGATGAGGGGAAGCTCTCATTTTACAGTGTGGAGCCAGACATTATGCACTTGCACACCTATAACACGGATTTCAGCCAGCCGCTACATGCCGCCATCCGCGTGGGATATGACGTCTGGGTCAAGATCGTTCAGTAATATCGTGGCGCTACACGATCAGAAGACAATGAGAGAGGACATTCAGTGACGAAAATACATTCCTCTTCTTCCATTGTCTCTCCAGCGACAGCTTTCTGCAGGTTTCTCCTGGTGGTAAATGCTGAATGTTCTCTAGTTAAGAATGTACAATATATCTCACGTCCTCCTTCAGTTCAGTAATTACTTATGGTGGACACCCTATGATCAAATTTGGAGAATGCAACGCTTGATATCTTGCCGGGACCAAAACTGTACATCCAAACTGCAGCAGCTGTTTCCTTCTGATTTCACAGTTTCCGGTTTCCTCTAGCTGCTGTCCATCCTCTGCTGCCCATCACTGTGTGCCAACATCACTCACATGTCTGTGATCTGCACATCATGTCTGATCTGCAGAGAGCGGTGGCCAGTTCAGAGGTGATGTGCAGATCACAGATTCACAGTATGTGAGTAATGCCTGTTACGCGTTACATTGTATGAAGAGGAGAAACTGTCAGAGCAGCAGAGTGCAGACACACAGCCCCGGAGTATGTGTACAGGCTGCTGGGGGTGGGGAAGCCTGTGTCAGTAACCAGAAGCCAGGGGGATCTTAGATATCTTTGAAATCAGTAAGGAATTATCATTGTTTTATTAATCACAATGATGGGGTGGTGTTGTAGGGGTTGGGGTGATTTATCATAATACTGTATTGACGTATAATTTTTAGTGATAAGATGATATCTTCCACAGTAAAGTGCACTTACTTTTTTCCTATGTTGCTGCCACTTGCAGTAAACGGGTAAGAATCTGACAGGATTTGCCCTAGTCCATTCTCCTCATGGGGGTTTCTGATTTATTTTTAAAATGGTAGTTCCTCAGTCCAGCTGTCAAAATAGCATGCAGGAAAGCTGGCTGACATCTTTGTATAGATCCTTTCCAATTCCAGGGAGTGCTTTCATAAAGAATAACGATAATGCAGAGAATCCCTCATGAGGAGATGGGCTACTTCAAACCCTGTCAGATCTGTCAGCTTTTCACTACCTACTGTAAGGGACAGCAACACGGGAAAACTGTAGTATGGTGCACTGTACTCTGAGAGAAATTTACAATGTATGTGTATATATATTCATGTTTGCGATAGAGATAATAATAATAATAATAATAGTGTTATATAAAGGAATTCTTGTTGTTTTTGTTAGTAAATCGTATCCTGAGAGAAAAATGGCAGCTGCCGGCTGGTTTGTAAAGTCTGATCTCAGGAAATGTTTATGGCAGTATTGGATGGTTTGATTGAGGGGTCAGAACTACTCTGGGGTTTTTACCGCTGTCCTTAGTCCCCATCTAAGAGAGTTACATTACTTCCTGCCCAAACAGGAATGTGGGAAACTTCCTCAGAAGTGACACAGACAGAAACAAAGAAAACAACATTTTTGTAAAGTGGGGAAAAGTTAGAATCCTGGACTAGTTTTTATCGCTGTCCTGTATTTCCTGTCCCTGTTTTATATTACAGCCCCATGGGGGTGTCAGAGGGGAGGAGCCGGGGGAGCGTGTGGGAGACTTTCTGTATCAGGGATCTAGACAGCGATAATAACCCCCAAATGCTTGTAACGCCCACACTTAAAGGACCACTATCGTGAAAAATTGTAACATTTAAAATACCTGAAAGCACATAAATAAAGAAGACATTGTGCAAAATGTGATATAAATTACTTTCCCTGTCACTTACAGTAGATAGTAGAAATCTGACAGAACTGGCATGTTTTGGAATAGCTCATCTCCTCATAGGGGGGTTCTCAGGATTTTCTTTATTTTCAAAAGCACCACCCTGTGTCACCCTTGCTCAATACAACTGCCAGAATAGTGCGTAAACAGGCAGGGGGGCAGCTGGCATCTTTGTATTCCAGGGAGTGCTTCTGTAAAGAATAAATGAAATACTGAGAATTTCTCATGGAGAGATGGTCTAGTCAAAAACTTGTCAGTTCTGTCAGATTTGTACTAACTACTGTGACATAGGAGAAAAGTAATGTATAGCTCATTTCAATCTGGAAGAAAAATACTTCTTCTTTGTATGTATTTTCAATTTTACACATTTTTGGCGGAAGTGGTCTTTTAACACTGCTTCTGTGACAGACGTTCTGAAGCTGTTGGGATGATGGTGTAAAATACTTTGCTCATCAGTTTTTTTATATACTTTGTTCTGTGCTTCTGCCAGGCTGTCTGTCGCCTCTGTAATTAGGGTCGGTCCACACTAGACCCGGTTGCAGAACGCAATCCATAGTGCAGGCTCCCGCTTTCAGAAACCGGAACGCAAATGGACCCGTGCTTCCCTTTGCAGCAAACGGTTTTTAACCATTGGCGTTTTTTTTTTCCTGAACTGAGGGGGGTAGCAGCCAGGACAGTGGGTAGCGGGCACAGCGCCCCCCCCCCCCCCCCCTCTTTCGCCTGGGTCCCCCTATCCCCCCGCTCCCCCTCCAGCTAGTTTCTTTTAAAATCATTATAAAATCAATGTAGCGGCGAGCGGGGAACTTACTCACTTCCTTGTTCCACCGCTCGCCGCGTCACTTCCTGTATGCCGCCCAATGAAGTACAGTGGGCGGCATACAGGAAGTGACGCAGCGAGCGGTGGAACAAGGAAGTTAGTAAGTTCCCCGCTCGCCGCTACATTGATTTTATAATGAAGAAAATAGCTGAAGGGGGCACCCAGGTGAGAGAGAAGGGGGTTCGACCCCCCTGCCTGATGCTGTGCCTGCTGCCCCCCTTCCTGCCTGCTACCCTCCAGCATGGAGCCCCCCACCCACCCACAGACAGGGCTGGGACACAGAAAACAGATCCATTCCTGTGTCCAAAGCTGCCTGTGTAGAGGGGGATCCGTTTCTTTCATTAGGTTTCACTACCCCTTCGTGTATCCGGGGTCCGTGGGGGTCCGTGAAAAACCTGCAAATCCGGACTGTCCGTTCAGTTTTTTTAGCATGGACCCCCTGGATCGCACACGGATCCACTTTTGAAGTGGGTGAAAACTGCCTAATTTTAAGATTTGTATCCGGGGCTCCAGTTTTGGTCCGGGCCCCAAAACGGAGTCATGGATAAGTCTTTTAAACAAAGGTGAACCGAGCCTTACACTGATGTCTTCACATGCTGGTCCAGAGGCAATAGAATTGTAGGATTGCTTTTACCATGGCTGAAAAGAGATGAGCGATAAATCCCCCTAAAGGCCCACCTTGCGATTTTTCCGACGATTTTACAGGTTACCGGCAATTTTTGAGCGATGAGCGGTCGTTTCTGCGATCTCGCGACATGGGTACAGGTGCACGATCAGGTCGCTTAGCGTTGTGCGGCGATAATGGCCGTCACAGCACATCAGATCTTTAAGATCCCCAACGACTCCCGCGCAAGGTGCCGCGATCGTTTGAAGTTTCGCTCGACCCTGGCATGACATCACGCATACCCGTCAGCCGGAAGATGTATCCGAGGAGCGCTAGTTGTCAGGGAGACATCGCTGGATCCATCTCCCTGCATTGCAAGTGAGCACACAGCTTAACATGCAAAATTTTACTCAGGAAATGGAAACTGCGCCAGCAAATGAAAGCCACTAGCTACCGATCACTGCGCCAGCAGCTTTCTGGTTATAAACTCAGTACAGTTTGAGATTTTCCTCCCCCTGCTTCCCTCCTCCACTTCATAAGGCAAGCAGAGGACATCCAACATGATGAAAGGATCACTATTTCAATGACCAAAACTTTCAACTGCATGCAAAACATCTGTGTGGGAGTGTAGTCTTTCCATTCTCACCCTTCCAACTGACTGCTGCTTTTACTAGCTCCTGCAGGATTTATTAAAAGCACAGCAGATGAAAAAAGCAATGAAAGCTGCTAGAGAGAACATGCAGCAGTGAAACTTGCAGTGCATTCCTCTGACCTGACCTGTTCTAAGGGAGCTAAGGCAGAGAGATGTGTCAGGCAGGATGGGGAGGACACTCCTACAGCGGTGTGGGAATCCGCATTTTGTGATGAAAACAGTGTTTAAAGAGGAACTCCAGTGAAAATAATGTAATTAAAAAAGTGCTTCATTTTTACAATAATTATGTTTAAATGATTTAGTCAGTGTTTACCCATTGTAAAATCTTTAGTCTCCCCGATTTACATTCTGACATTTATTACATGGCGACATTTTTACTGTGGGCAGGTTATGTAGCTGCTGCTAGCTGTTTTGGTGTTGCAGACAGCTGTAAACAGCTATTTCCTGTCTGTGAACCTTGTTACATTGTAACAAACTGTCAAAAGTACCGCGGTCCTCAGAGCTTCTTGTGGGAGGGGTTTCACCACAATATCAGTCGTACAGCGCCCCCTGATGGTCTGTTTGTGAAAAGCAATAGATTTCTCATGTAAAAGGGGGTATCACTACTGATTGGGATAAAGTTAAATTCTTTGTTGGAGTTTCTCTTTAATAATTGAAGGCTGTTGTATTTCAGTGTGACCATACAGACCGCTGCACGGTCCTAATGCTGTGACTGGCGTTACACTTCATCTGTCGGCTAACTGATGGGCAGGGAATGCCATGGCTTCCATTTGCTAGCACAGCTTCCTCTTCCTGATGGGAAGAGATTTGCATGCTGGGAGAATTTTGGTGCATATAACAGACCTACCTGAATATCTATCCCTTTCCTCATGCCACATTCCAGCGCCACATGTGTGCAGACCACAATCACAGGGAAAGGTATAGAAAAGTAACTCGCAATGGGGGATGCTGTCCATGTTGTTCATCTTTATTCCCAACCCCCATGTGGGAATTTCCCTCCAGTCTTATGTAATGTACGCAGCAGGCAATTAGAGATGGCCTGATCTCTTTGCAAGCGAACAGTCCATGGGGAATGACCCTGGGATCACTTCTGTGTTCGCAAGCTCCCATAGTACTGCGAAGACTGTTTCCTGGCGACCACGCATCCCTGAGCGCATGGCCACAGCCGGGAGCCAGTGCTGGGCCGAAATTACGCATGAGCGTAATTACGCATCGTAATTCAATGTAAATTTACGCGTAAGCGCTACGCGTAATTTACGGTCTTACGCGTAATTATTTACGCGTAAGGAGTTAAGTGGTATCGTAATTACACTGTCTACCGTAATTGCTAGGTATGCGTAATTTTACGAAGACTTACGCGTAATTTTACGCATAATTACTAACGTAAAAACTCCCCTTTTCTAAGAGTAGCCAATCAGTCAACATCCTAAGCAACCAATAGTATCTTCTCCCGCCCTTCAGTATATAAGCGTACGCTTTGACGCATACGAATAATGTGTACGCATTAGCTGTCACATTGACGGCTATTGCGTACCCATCGCCCGTATGCGTCAAAAAATACGCATTAATTGGTATTACGGCACTACGCGTAACATCGTAGTGTAAGCGCCTACATTACGGTATCCTTACGCGTAACTGCGTAAGTTAACGCGTAATTACAGTGATGAACCGTAGATAATTTCCTACGCCGTAACTGTAATTGCGTAATAGCGTAAAATTACGCGTAATGATCCATAAGCGTAGATTTTTCCATTACGACCAGCACTGCCGGGAGCGCTCTGCACATGCGGGACTGTTCATTTGCGAAGAGTTTAGGCCATCTCTACAGGCAATTACCTCACAGTGACCCAGTCATACATCAAATAAGGGCGCCTGGAAAAAAGGGCGAAATTTTATACTATTGCCTATAACCATTTTTTTGTTTCTTCATGTAATAAAATCTGAAAATATCTATAACAATAAAAACGAAAATGTATGTACACTCGTAAAAACTATAGTAAAACAATGGTAAATATTACCAATATTTTTCCACAACTAAACCTAATCCTCCTAACACAGATTCCTCCCTCTACCAATGTCTAACCCTAAGACCCCCCTGGTGGTCCCTTACCCTAAGACCCCCCTGATGGTGCCTAACCCTAACCACCCCCCTGGTTGGTGCCTCACCCTAAGACCCCCCCCCCCCCCCTGGTAGTGCCTAATCCTAAGACTCGCTTGGTGGTGCCTCACCCTAAGACCCCCTTGGTGGTGCCTCACCCTAAGACCCCCTTGGTGGTGCCTCACCCTAAGACCCCCTTGGTGGTGCCTCACCCTAAGATCCCCCCTGGTTTTGCCTCACCCTAAGACCCCCCTGGTGGTGCCTCACCCTAAGACCCCCTTGGTGGTGCCTCACCCTAAGACTCCCCTGGTGGTGCCTAACCCTAAGACCCCCTTGGTGGTGCCTCACCCTAAGACCCCCTTGGTGGTGCCTCACCCTAAGACCCCCCTGGTTTTGCCTCACCCTAAGACCCCCTTGGTGGTGCCTCACCCTAAGACCCCCCTGGTTTTGCCTCACCCTAAGACCCCCTTGGTGGTGCCTCACCCTAAGACTCCCCTGGTGGTGCCTCACCCTAAGACCCCCCTGGTGGTGCCTCACCCTAAGACCCCCCTGGTGGTGCCTCACCCTAAGACCCCCCTGGTGGTGCCTCACCCTAAGACCCCCCCTGGTAGTGCCAAACCCTAAGACTCCCTTGGTGGTGCCTAACCCTAACCACCCCCCTGGTGGTGCCTCACCCTAAGACCCCCCTGGTTTTGCCTCACCCTAAGACCCTCCTGGTTTTGCCTCACCCTAAGACCCCCCTGGTTTTGCCTCACCCTAACCACTTCCCTGGTTTTGCCTTACCCTAAGACCCCCCTGGTGGTGCCTCACCCTAAAATACCCTTCCTGACGCCTAATCGTAAAACCCCCTTTCTCCGCTGCAAATAACGATAATACAAAAATATTTAACAAAATTATAACTCTCAAAATGAATTTCAAAATGCTATAAAAAGTTAAAACGATAATTTACAAATTATCAAAACAAAAAAAAAATATAAAAAGTTAAACCGACAATTTGCAAATTATCAAAATGAAATTTATCGGCCCCCCTAATTTCTTCTTTGGAGCCCAACAGCTGATATTTTGTTTTAGAGCCTATGGGGCGCCCAAAAATTCCATTACGCCCAGGCGCCCTTTTTTTTCCTGATTCCATGACCCAGAACCATCAGAAGACTATAAGGGACATAAGCACTTCAGAGTTGTTGTCACCTTATGCATCCAAGCAATTTTTACATTTCAGCGCTCTTCCCATTCATTTGCCAATAACTTTATCACTACTTATCACATGTAAATTATACCTTGTTTTTTTCTGCCCCAAAATAGACTTTTGGGGGGTAATATTTTTTTCAGTAATATGTCTATTCTCTGCAGTTAAAAGGAACATACAGTATGAGGGGGAAGGGGGGGGGGGGGGGGAAGGAAGAAAAAAATACACAATTTCTCAATTTCCTTCTACTATAGTTTAAAAATAAACAGTGCTACCGTAAAAATAACCCACTCATTTTATCCTGGTTATCCCAACATGTAAATGATGTCCCTGGTGCAATGTGTGGAGATAATTTATTATTTAGAAATAAAGGTGTATTTTTATATATATTTTGTTTTCTCATTGTACACTAGCTATAATTGCAAGATCTTATTTGCAAAGATAAAAGTACTATACCTTCAAGGCAAACCTATTTAAAAAAAAAAAAAAAAAGAGTCCCTAAGGTAACCATTTATGTATTCTATTTTAAATTCTGTAACTTTTCTTTTTAGAAGCTTTTTATATTGGTGCAAAATACATAAAAAATAAAAATGTCATTGATTTTGATTCAGTTTGTCACTAAAAATAATTCATAAGACATAGACCTCGACACTAAACCCCATGAAAATCTATTCTACAACTTATCACAGTTAAAGGGATACTAAAGGGGGGTGGGGGAAAATGAGCTGAACTTACCCGGGGCTTCTAATGGTCCCCCGCAGACGTCCTGTGCCTGTGCAGCCACTCCCCAATGCTCCGGCCCCGCCTCCGGTTCACTTCTGGAATTTCTGACTTTAAAGTCTGAAAACCACTGCGCCTGCGTTGCCGTGTCCTCGCTCCCACTGATGTCACCAGGAGCGTACTGCGCAGGCCCAGTATGGTCTGCGACTGCACAGTACGCTCCTGGTGACATCAGCAGAAGCGAGAACACGTCAATGCAGGCGCAGTGGTTTTCAGACTTTAAAGTCTGAAATTCCAAAAGTGAACCAGAGGCGGGGCCAGAGCATCGGTGAGTGGCTGTGCGGGCACAGGATGTCTGCGGGGGACCATTGGAAGCCCCGGGTAAGTTCAACTCATTTTCCCCCGACCCCCCTACAGTATTCCTTTAAAATGATATCAAATATGTCTCAATTGAGCACTAGTTGGGCATCTAGCAGGCATTGCCCCCAGAAGAGTCTGGACAGCAGAAAAATGCCACAAATGTCACCATTATGGAAAGCTAACAACCAGGGCTATTCAAAAGTGGGTGTTTTGTAAGCTACTGACTTGTGTAGTGTTGCTGAAACATTTCCAAGTTTGATCATAGTTTAAAGTACAACTGAAGGGAGAGGTATATGAAGGCTGCCATATTTATTTCCTGTTAAACAATACCAGTTACCTGGCAGCCCTGCTGATCTATTTGGCTGCAGAAGTGTCTGAATCACTCCAGAAACAAGCATGCAGCTAATTGTCAGATCTGACAATATTATCAGAAACACCTGATCTGCTGCATGCTTGTTCAGGGGCTATGGCTAAAATGTATTGGAGGCAGATTAGCAAAACAGCCAGGCAACTGGTATTACTTAAAAGGAAATATATATTGCAGCCTACATATCCCTCTAGCTTCAGTTGTCCTTTAAGGGCTGGTTGACACGGACAGTTCTGCAATGTTAAACGACCCTATGATAGTAGGTAGGTGCAATTTACCATAAACTTTAAGCAACACCAAAAACTCTATTAAAGTCTGAGTAAGCGATTGACAGGTGGTATTCAATTACTATACCGCCCCTCAGGTAACCACGCCCCCTATCTAGCACTAAATTGTTCTATTTATCCCAGTGTCCAAGCCTGCAGTGTCATCTGATGAAGGCGTAAGTAGGCCGAAACATGTCAGGCACTGTGATTGAGGTCCTTGCCACTCCACCCCACCCCGATGGTCTGTTGTACGTCTGGACAGACTTGCTATTGGCCACAGCTACGGGAATCTGAGAGAGGAGAAGGGATTTCTGACTACCCTATATGGGAGACATGCTTTGAAAGTATTTGCATCTTGTAAGTGCAATTTGTATTCATTTTTATCGGTAATAAAATGTTAATGCACCATAGAGCGCTTCACTTTCATAATGTTAAATGACAACCTGTCACATGTTGTAAAAAAAGCTAACTGAAAATAAAATTATGAGACTCTTTTCTCTGCTACCAATGTTCTATTCATTATCTGTACTACATATATAATTCATTATATAAGTTTTTCTCTTTTCTTTATTGTCACTTTAAAGTCTAATGTATTTGTAATTAATCATCTCATTAATGTGTAACGTCTTCTTGCTATGCTGCAATATTTACCAATAAAGGCCGGGCGGCAATCATAGCAGCATGTCTGATGTCTGTTATTTCTTCCAATCAGGTTTGATCCACTCACCTCTGGGGAAAAAAAGGAAACCAGGTAACCAGCTCATGGGTGGAAGTTCAGGTGAAATCAGGTTCATATAAGTGAATATAAACCATGTATACAATCATAGATCAGCACACACTGCAGCTAGTTTACTATTAGTACAGGCACAGAGAAACCGCTTATACTGTACATACTGGAGGTAGCAGGAATCAGCACACACTGCAGCTAGTTTACTATTAGTACAGGTACAGAGAAACAGCTTATACTGTACATACTGGAGGCAGCAGAGATCAACACACACTGCAGCTAGTTTACTGTCAGTACAGGCACAGAGTAACAGCTTATACTGTACATACTGGAGGCAGCAGAGATCAGCACACACTGCAGCTAATTTACTATCAGTACAGGCACAGAGTAACAGCTTATACTGTACATACTGGAGGCAGCAGAGATCAGCACACGCTGCAGCTAGCTTACTATCAGTACAGACACAGAGTAACAGCTTATACTGTACATACTGGAGGCAGCAGAGATCAGCACACACTGCAGCTAGTTTACTATCGGTACAGGCACAGAGTAACAGCTGATACTATACATATTGGGGGTAGCAGAGATCAGCACACACTGCAGCTAGTTTACTATCAGTACAGATACAGTGTTACAGCTTATACTGTATATACTGGAGGCAGCAGAGATCAGCACACACTGCAGCTAGTTTACTATCAGTACAGGCACAGAGTCAGGGCCGGATTTACCATAAGGCACACTAGGCACGTGCCTACAGGCGCCTGATTGGCCAAGGGGCGGGTTTAAAGTATGTCCCTTTAAGATGGGATGTAGAAAAAGTAACACTAAAGCCAGAGCCGCCTGCCTCCTCTTTGAATCCCGATCCGGCAGTGAGGGGCGGGCAGCTAGTGACACACACTAAGACAGTCCTTACATGCTGCTCTCCCCGCCCACCGGCCACCGCCGTATTCATGCCTGCACGCAGCGCTGCAACTTGACAGCAGCTGCTGCGTGCATAGGCGGCAGGGGGCGGCGCGATTGTCTCTGCAGCCTACTGGAGATCTGAGGCTCTGACTTATGTGGGCGGTCGCGAGGTTGGTGCATTCATCCGGCGAAATTAACCTGCCTGCGCCGGTGTGATCAGGGGGACAGAGAGGACAACTCGTGGTGCAGGAGCAGCACAGTCAGCGAGGTAGGAAGAAGCTCCGCCCCGCCGACCCCTGGCTGTCCATTAAGATAGCCGATGTATTTTGAAGTGACAGGCGGGGAGGGGGCGGAGGCAAACAGTAGGACACGGGAGATAACCCTGGCCGGCTGCACTGTCTGTATATTTACAGCTCGTGTGTGTGTGTGTGTACAGTGTGTGTGTGTGTGTGTGTACAGTGTGTGTGTGGGTGTGTTTCTGCCTGCGACTGTCTGCACACGTGTGTGTGGCATAGTGTGAGAGACAGCACCGGTGTGTATGTGACACAGTGCCCTGGCCCCTGGTGGTCCCTGGAATTGAGAGTGAGACCAACTTGCTGTGGCACAGACCAGAGAGAGGCAGAAATCCACAGTAAGTGACACAGTTCTTTAGCATGCATGCCATGTCATAATTGGTAGGACTCTTTCACAGTAGAGCCCTTTTTAAAGTGAATGGGAACTTTTAAATATAAAAGTCAGATACGTACCTAAGGGGAGGGAGGCTCTGGGTCCCATAGAGCGTCTCCTCTCCCGGTCCCCGTCGTTGCGCTGGCTCCCCCGTAGTGGTATTTGACCATTTCGGTCAAATACCGCTGTTTCCCGGCCGAAGGGAGGCTTTGGAAATGCTTTGGGAGCCTTAGTGCTCCCGAAGTCGGGCCACTTAACACTGCGCACGCGCGAGCGCTCTCTATGACGCATTTGCGAGTGCGCAGTATGGAGCCGCCTGTCTTCGGGAGGACTCGGCTCCCGAAGACTTCCGAAGTCCCCGCAGCGGCAGATGCGAACAGGGGAGCCAGCGCAGCACTGAGGGCACCCGGAGAGGAGAGGGAAGGCTCATTAGGACCGAGCCTTCCCTCTCCTTAGGTGAGTATCTGACTTTTTTTTTTAATATCGGTTCACATTAGCTTTAAGCGTGGGAACTTTGCTGCAGTTGTGGGTGTGGCCTGGGTTGAGGGGCGGAGCTTAGGGCGCCAGAACCCCTGTGCCTACAGGCTCCTGAGTTGTAAATCCGGCCCTGCGCAGAGTAACAGCTTATACTATACACACTGGGGGTGGCAGAGATCAGCACACACTGCAGCTAGTTTACTATCAGTACAGATACAGAGTTACAGCTTATACTGTATATACTGGAGGCAGCAGAGATCAGCACACACTGCAGCTAGTTTACTATCAGTACAGGCACAGAGTAATAGCTTATACTGTACATACTAGAGGTAGCAGAGATCAGCACACTTGTGGGGGTGAATGTGAGTTGCAGTTTGAAAGTTTTACCAGCAGGTGGTAATGCTAACTTAAAGGGAAAAGCAGTAGAGCATTGTAGGTGTACGCCCTCATCGGGGTACTGTTTATTATTGGCTAACTTAAAAGAAAAACATTTCAGCTAATAAGCCTTTTTCCAGCTCACTTCCTGACTGTATGTGAAATCTCATGTACTGGATGCAGGTAGTACCAGGGCAGTCTCCAGAGATATATCTTTTATTATTCAAGGGTGTTTATTGAAGAAACATAAAAAAAACTTACAAAGTACAATCAGATAGCACAGATAAGAAAAGGTAAGTGCAAAGTACAGGAAGTAACAGAGATATGTTTTCTGCTGATGCTGGCTGCCCGGCGGTGTAGCCTCTATATAAACAAAATTGTAAGAAAAGGTCAACACAAACAATTCAAATCCAATGAGCTTTGCCTTTATTGTTACATAGAAACAATATGCAGGGGTCCCCAACCCCCGGCCCTTGGGCCGTTTGCAGCTGACCGCGGCTCTGTCTGGCCTCTCACCCCCTCCCCCCGCGGCCGCCGCTGTGTTACCTTAGCTGGAGGCCGCTTCCTCTGTATATATCCTGGTCAGCCCCTCTCCATCCTGCCCCGTCTTCTTACACAGCAGCGCGTCTCCCGGCTGCTGTGAATCGGTAGGAAGCAGGAGAGCGGCTTCCTGTAGCGGCGCCGCTCAAGAAGACGGGGCAGGATGGAGAGGGGCTGACCAGGATACACAGTATACAGAGAAAGCGGCCTCCAGCTAAGGTAACACAGCGGCAGCAACTATAATCTCTATACTGGGGCAGCTATACTAGCTATACTGGGGCAGCTATACTAGCTATACTGGGGCACTATACTGGGGCACTATACTAGCTATACTGGGGGCAACTATACTAGCTATACTGGGGGCAACTATACTAGCTATACTGGGGCACTATACTAGCTATACTGGGGGCAACTATACTAGCTATACTGGGGCACTATACTAGCTATACTGGGGCAGCTATACTGGGGCACTATACTAGCTATACTGGGGCAGCTATACTCCCTATACTGGGGCAACTATAATCTCTATACAGGGGCATCTATACTAGCTATATATACTGGGGTAACTATACTAGCTATACTGGGGCAGCTATACTAGCTATACTGGGGCAGCTATACTAGCTATACTGGGGTAACTATACTCCCTATACTGGGGCAGCTACACTCGCTATACTGGGGCAGCTATACTAGCTATACTGGGGCAGCTATACTAGCTATACTGGGGCAGCTATACTCCCTATACTGGGGCAATTATACTCCCTATACTGGGGCAGCTATAGTAGCTATACTGGGGCAGCTATAATCCCTATACTGGGGCAGCTATACTCGCTATACTGGGGCAGCTATACTCCCTATACTGGGGCAGCTATACTAGCTATACTGGGGCAGCTATACTAGCTATACTGGGGCAGCTATACTCCCTATACTGGGGCAATTATACTCCCTATACTGGGGCAGCTATAGTAGCTATCCTGGGGCAGCTATACTAGCTATACTGGGGCAGCTATACTCCCTATACTGGGGCAGCTATACTCGCTATACTGGGGCAGCTATACTCCCTATACTGGGGCAGCTATACTAGCTATACTGGGGCAGCTATACTGGGGCAGCTATACTAGCTATACTGGGGCAGCTATACTAGCTATATTGGGGGCAGCTATACTGGGGCAGCTATACTAGCTATACTGGGGCAGCTATACTAGCTATATTGGGGGCAGCTATACTAGCTATACTGGGGCAGCTATACTCGCTATACTGGGGCAGCTATACTCCCTATACTGGGGCAGCTATACTCCCTATACTGGGGCAGCTATACTCGCTATACTGGGGCAGCTATACTCCCTATACTGGGGCAGCTATACTGGGGCAGCTATACTGGGGCAGCTATACTCGCTATACTGGGGCAGCTATACTCCCTATACTGGGGCAGCTATACTAGCTATACTGGGGCAGCTATACTGGGGCAGCTATACTCCCTATACTGGGGCAACTATAATCTCTATACAGGGGCATCTATACTAGCTATATATACTGGGGCAGCTATACTAGCTATACTGGGGCAGCTATACTCGCTATACTGGGGCAGCTATACTCCCTATACTGGGGCAACTATACTACCTATCCTGGGGCAGCTATACTAGCTATCCTGGGGCAGCTATACTAGCTATCCTGGGGCAGCTATACTAGCTATCCTGGGGCAGCTATACTAGCTATCCTGGGGCAGCTATACTGGGGGCAGCTATACTAGCTATACTGGGGGCAGCTATACTAGCTATACTGGGGGCAGCTATACTAGCTATACTGGGGCAGCTATACTAGCTATCCTGGGGCAGCTATACTGGGGCAGCTATACTCCCTATACTGGGGCAGCTATACTCCCTATACTGGGGCAGCTATACTAGCTATACTGGGGCAGCTATACTGGGGCAGCTATACTAGCTATACGGGGGCAGCTATACTAGCTATACTGGGGGCAGCTATACTAGCTATACTGGGGCACTATGCTAGCTATACTGGGGCAGCTATACTAGCTATACTGGGGCAGCTATACTGGGCCAGCTATACTAGCTATACTGGGGCAGCTATACTAGCTATACTGGGGCAGCTATACTAGCTATACAGGGGCAGCTATACTAGCTATACTGGGGCAGCTATACTAGCTATACTGGGGCAGCTATACTAGCTATACTGGGGCAGCTATACTAGCTATACAGGGGCAGCTATACTGGGGCAGCTATACTAGCTATACTGGGGCAGCTATACTAGCTATACTGGGGCAGCTATACTAGCTATACTGGGGCAGCTATACTAGCTATACTGGGGCAGCTATGCTAGCTATACTGGGGCAGCTATGGTAGCTGTACTGGGGCAGCTATGCTAGCTGTACTGGGGCAGCTATACTAGCTATACTGGGGTAACTATTAGTGATGTCGCGAACCTCCGATTTTCGGTTCGCGAACCTTCGCGGAAAGTTCGGTTCGCGGAAAAGTTTGCGAACCGCAATAGACTTCAATGGGGAGGCGAACTTTGAAAAATAGAAAAAATTATGCTGGCCACAAAAGTGATGGAAAAGATGTTTCAAGGGGTCTAACACCTGGAGGGGGGCATGGCGGAGTGGGATGCATGCTCAAAGTCCCCAGGAAAAATCTGGATTAGACGCAAAGCAGCGTTTTAAGGGCAGAAATCACATTGAATGCTAAACTGGAGGCCTAAAGTGCTTTAAAACATCTTGCATGTGTATACATCAATCAGGTAGTGTAATTAGAGTTCTGCTTCACACTGACACACCAAACTCACCGTGTAACGCACCGCAAACAGCTGTTTGAGTTGTGACGGCCGTGCTGGACCGGTGCGCACCATGGCCAGAGTGCAGGCCGTGGCGGTTTTCCAGCCCATATGGTCGCCGGGCTGTGGTAGCTCAATGATAGAACAACAGTGACTGTCCAGCTGATCAAATTTGGTCTGTCCACAATGAAGTAACGACCTTATTATTCTTGTATGTAGGTAGGCATAGGTAGGAGTCCCAGTATAGGTAGTTAGGTAGGCATAGGTAGGTGTCCCAGTATAGATAGTTAGGCAGGGCCTGGCTGGCTCAGTAATAACAATTACCAAGGTCCAGCTGCAACAGATAGGGCTGTATAATGTCAGTGAGCAACACACACAAAAAAAACACATCTGGAAAACATTATCTCTCAAAAGAGCGGTTGAGGGGTGCTATTTTAGCAATAACAATCAGCCAGGAGCAAGCCAAGAGCCTAACTAATCTGTCCCTAGGAGAAAAAGTCTGCAGCAGCTGTCCCTAGTCTGTCTCTAGCAGGCACACGAGTGAGTGTCATGGCCAGCGAGCCTGCCTTATATAAGGGGGGGGGGGGGGCTCCAGGGCTTAGTGTAGCCTGAATGGCTACAATGTGCCTGCTGACTGTGATGCAGAGGGTCAAAGTTGACCCTCATAGTGCATTATGGGGCGAATCGAACTTCCGCAAAAGTTCGCCTGGAACCGTTCGCTACATCTCTAGTAACTATACTAGCTATGCTGGGGTAGCTATACTCTCTATACTGGGGTAACTATACTCTCTATACTGGGGTAACTATACTCCCTATACTGGGGCAGCTATACTCTATATACTGGGGTAACTATACTTCCTATACTGGGGTAGCTATACTCTCTATACTGGGGTAACTATACTCCCTATACTGGGGCAGCTATACTCCCTATACTGGGGCAGCTATACTCCCTATACTGGGGCAGCTATACTCCCTATACTGGGGCAGCTATACTCCCTATACTGGGGCAGCTATACTCCCTATACTGGGGCAGCTATACTCTCTATACTGGGGTAACTATACTCCCTATACTGGGGTAGCTATACTCTCTATACTGGGGTAACTATACTCCCTATACTGGGGCAGCTATACTCTCTATACTGGGGTAACTATACTCCCTATACTGGGGTAGCTATACTCTCTATACTGGGGTAAATATACTCCCTATACTGGGGCAGCTATACTCCCTATACTGGGGCAGCTATACTCCCTATACTGGGGCAGCTATACTCTCTATACTGGGGTAACTATACTCCCTATACTGGGGCAGCTATACTCTCTATACTGGGGTAACTATACTCCCTATACTGGGGCAGCTATACTCTCTATACTGGGGTAACTATACTCCCTATACTGGGGTAGCTATACTCTCTATACTGGGGTAACTATACTCCCTATACTGGGGCAGCTATACTCTCTATACTGGGGTAACTATACTCCCTATACTGGGGCAGCTATACTCTCTATACTGGGGTAACTATACTCCCTATACTGGGGTAGCTATACTCTCTATACTGGGGTAACTATACTCCCTATACTGGGGCAGCTATACTCTCTATACTGGGGTAACTATACTGCCTATACTGGGGTAGCTATACTCTCTATACTGGGGTAACTATACTCCCTATACTGGGGCAGCTATACTCTATATACTGGGGTAACTATACTTCCTATACTGGGGTAGCTATACTCTCTATACTGGGGTAACTATACTCCCTATACTGGGGCAGCTATACTCCCTATACTGGGGCAGCTATACTCCCTATACTGGGGCAGCTATACTCCCTATACTGGGGCAGCTATACTCCCTATACTGGGGCAGCTATACTCTCTATACTGGGATAACTATACTCCCTATACTGGGGTAGCTATACTCTCTATACTGGGGTAACTATACTCCCTATACTGGGGCAGCTATACTCTCTATACTGGGGTAACTATACTCCCTATACTGGGGTAGCTATACTCTCTATACTGGGGTAACTATACTCCCTATACTGGGGCAGCTATACTCCCTATACTGGGGCAGCTATACTCCCTATACTGGGGCAGCTATACTCCCTATACTGGGGCAGCTATACTCTCTATACTGGGGTAACTATACTCCCTATACTGGGGTAGCTATACTCTATACTGGGGTAACTATACTCCCTATACTGGGGCAGCTATACTCTCTATACTGGGGTAACTATACTCCCTATACTGGGGTAGCTATACTCTCTATACTGGGGTAACTATACTCCCTATACTGGGGCAGCTATACTCCCTATACTGGGGCAGCTATACTCCCTATACTGGGGTAGCTATACTCTCTATACTGGGGTAACTATACTCCCTATACTGGGGCAGCTATACTCCCTAAACTGGGGCAGCAGATTTGGATGTGATCCACCGGCTGCATCCGCCTGTAAATCCGCTTGGCTAATGTATACTGTATCAATGGGCTGGTGCACACCAGAGCGGGTCGGTTTTAGCTGAAACGCAAACTCCCGGGCTGAAGCATTTGTTGGATTTCTGAGGCGTTTCTGCCTCCATTGTAAAGTATAGGAAAAACGCAAAACGCTTGATAAAACGCCAGATCCGAGCGGTTTTCCAGGCGTTTGTTACAAAAGCTGTAACAGCTTTACTGTAACAATATCTGTAATCTGCTACACAAAAAACGCTTTACAAAACCGCAAAACGCTAGCAAAATGCTTCATAATAATAAGAAAAAACGCTTCAAAATCCGCTAGCATTTTGCGGATCTGCTAGCGGTTTTTGGGGTGCACTGGGCCAAACACACAATTACTTAATGACCAAGTTTGTGAGCTTTGCCGTCTTTGGCATCAATAGTTTGCATTAAAATAAAATAAATCTGATTGGCTGTGGCTCCACCCCTTTTCTGAATTTGAACCCAAATCACCCAATGGCCAACTGTACCAAATACAGGTGAGTAATCTTGTAAGAGGCTTGTGCCATTAACAGTGTAAAGCTGGCCACTAACGGTCCAATTTCTAGCGAAAAATCGTTCGAGCGATCAGAAATTTTGATCGGACGGAAAATCGTTCACTACACCATCAACTAAGCAATCATTGCTTCCTATCTATCACGACCACCAAGAAAATCCAAATTTTCGTTAGACGAAAATTCATTCGGGCGACATTTTTTTTACTCATTCATAATCGATTGTGTCCACCAATGGAGATTATTTACAACCAATCCGATCAGAATTTCTGATCGCTCTAACGATTTTTCGCTAGAAATTGGACCGTTAGTGGCCAGTTTAAGAATGGCTGCCGTTTACATTTTCCCAATGAAATTTGTATTTTTCTCCTCCCACTGATTTCCTGACATTGCCCGGTATGTATTTGGCTGATGTTGGCTCCGCCCACTTTTTCTAACCCTTACACAATTGCTCAATGACCAAGTTTGGGCTGGTGCAGACCAAAACCCGCTAGCAGATCCGCAAAATGCTAGCAGATTTTGAAACACTTTTTCTTCTTTTTCTGTAGCGTTTCAGCTAGCGTTTTGCGGTTTTGTCTAGCGGTTTTGGTGTAGTAGATTTCCTGTATTGTTACAGTAAAGCTGTTACTGAACAGCTACTGTAACAAAAAACGCCTGCAAAACCGCTCTGAAGTGCCGTTTTTCAGAGCGGTTTGCGTTTTTCCTATACTTAACATTGAGGCAGAAACGCATCCACAATCCAAAAAATGCCTCACCCAGGCATTTTTCGTTTCTGCAAAATGCCTCCCGCTCTGGTGTGCACCACCCCATTGAGATACATTGACCAAGCAGATCCGCAGCCGCAAGCGGATCGGAAAACGCCCAAAAAGCCGCTCGGTGTGCACCAGCCCTCAGTGAGCTTTGCGGTCTTTGGCATCAATAATTTGCATTGAAATGAAACAAATCTGATTGGCTGTTTGTGGCTCCACTCCTTTTTCTGAATTTAAACCCCAGTCACCTAATGACAACTGTACCAGGTTTAAAGAGACACTGAAGCGAGACTAAATCTCGCTTCAGCTCTCATATATAGCAGGGGCATGTGTGCCCCTGCTAAAACGCCGCTATCCCGCGGCTGATTGATGGTCCCCCGCAAACCTTGGTCGTCTTCTTGGTCGCAGATTAGCCCTTCCTAGAGGCAGGGCTAACGGCTGCAGCCCTGCCTCACAGCGCGTCTATCAGACACGCATCGCCGCCTCTCCCCCGCCCCTCAGTGAAGGAAGACTGAGAGGGGCGGGGGAGAGGCGGAGATACGCGCTGACAGACGCGCGTGGGGCAGGGCTGCGGCGGTTAGCCCTGCCCCAATGCGGAAGCGCTCCCCCGCATTACGGAGGGGATTTGGGGGGACAGGGACCCCCGTTAAGCCGCGGGATAGTGGCGTTTTAGCAGGGGCACACATGCCCCTGCTAGCTATGAGGTCTGAAGCGAGATCTATTCTCGCTTCAGACTCTCTTTAAGGCTTGTGCCATTAACAGTGCAAGAATGGCAACAATTACATATTCTCCTTGAAAATCAATAGGTGAATTTTGATTGGCTTTTGTAGGCTCCACCCACTTTCTGAATATTAATCCCAGTCACCCAGTGACCAATTATGCAAAGTTTGACAGCCCTACCATTAACAGTGTAAGCATGGCCGCAGTTTACAGTTTATCAATGAAATTTGTATATGTCTCCGCCCACCGATGACCCGGCGTTGCCCGGGGATGTATTTGGCTGGTGTTGGCTGCGCCCACTTTTCCTAACCCTAACACACAATTACTCAATAACTCAATGACCAAGTTTGTGAGCTTTGCGGTCTTTGGCATCCATAACCTGCATTAAAATAAAACAAATCAGATTGGCTGTTTGTGGCTTCACCCCCTTTTATTAATGTAAACCCCAGTCACCCAATGACAATTGTTCCAGGTTTGAGGCTGCGTCATTAACAGTGCAAGAATGGCAGCAATGAAATATTTCCCTTAAAAATCAATAGGTGAATTTTGATTGGCTTTTGTAGGCTCCACCCATTTTTCTGAACATTAATCCCAGTCACCCAGTATTCAACTGTGTAAAGTCTGAGAACCCTGCCATTAACAGTGTAAGAATTGCTGCAGTTTACATTTTCCCAGTGAAATTTGTATTTTATCTCCGCCCACTGATGACCCAGTTGTTACCCGGGTATGTATCTGGCTGCTGTTGGCTGCGCCCACTTTTCCTAACCCTCACAACACAATTAATCAATTACTCAATTACCAAGTTTGTGAGCTTTTCAGTGTTTGGCATCAATAATTTTCATTGGAATGAAACAAATCTGATAGGCTGTGTGTGGCCCTTTCTCAATTTAAACCCCAGTCACCCAATGATCAACTGTACCGGGTTTGAGGCCTATGGCAGCAATGTAAATATTTCCCTTGAAAATCAGTAGGTGAATTTTGATTGGCTTTTATAGGCTCCACCCACCTTTCTGAATATTAATCCCAGTCACCCAGCGACCAACTGTGTAAAGTCTGAGAACCCTGCCATTAACAGTGTAAGAATGGCTGCAGTTTATATTTTCCCAGTGAAATTTTCATTTGTCTCCGACTACTTTTTGTTATGGGAATAAAAAGTATCCTATATGTTATTCCAGGTAATGTACTATGTGTGTGCCAAATTTCATTCACATCCGTTCAGCCATTGTTGCGTGATCGAGTAACAAACATCCGAACTTTCCCATTTATAATATTAGTAGGATTTATATAGCACTGACATCTTCTGCAGCACTTTACAGAGTACATAGTCATGTCACTGACTGTCCTCAGAGGAGCTCACAATCTAATCCTACCATAGTCATAGTGTAATATCCTACCATATTATTATTATGTATTTATATAGCACTGACATCTTCTATCTGCAGCACATTACAGAGTACATAGTCATGTCACTGACTGTCCTCAAAGGAGCTCACACTCTAATCCTACCATAGTCATAGTCTAATGTCCTACCATATTATTATTATGTATTTATATAGCACTGACATCTTCTGCAGCACTTTACAGAGTACATAGTCATGTCACTGACTGTCCTCAGAGGAGCTCACAATCTAATCCTACCATAGTCATAGTCTAATGTCCTACCATATTATTATGTATTTATATAGCACTGACATCTCCTGCAGCACTTTACAGAGTACATTGTCATGTCACTGACTGTCCTCAGAGGAGCTCACACTCTAATCCTACCATAGTCATAGTCTAATGACCTACCATATTATTATTATGTATTTATATAGCATTGACATCTTCTGCAGCACATTACAGAGTACATAGTCATGATGTCACTGACTGTCCTCAGAGGAGCTCACACTCTAATCCTACCATAGTCATAGTCTAATGCCCTACCACATTACTATTATGTATTTATATAGCACTGACATCTTCTGCAGCACATTACAGAGTACATAGTCATGTCACTGACTGTCCTCAGAGGGGCTCACAATCTAATCCTACCATAGTCATAGTGTAATTTCCTCCCATATTATTATTATGTATTTATATAGCACTGACATCTCCTGCAGCACATTACAGAGTACATAGCCATGTCACTGACTGTCCTCAGAGGAGCTCACAATCTAATCCTACCATAGTCATTGTCTAATGTCCTACCATATTATTATTATGTATTTATATAGCACTGACATCTCCTGCAGCACTTTACAGAGTACATAGTCATGTCACTGACTGTCCTCAGAGGAGCTCACAATCTAATCCTACCATAGTCATTGTCTAATGTCCTACTATATTATTATTATGTATTTATATAGCACTGACATCTCCTGCAGCACATTACAGAGTACATACTCATGTCACTGACTGTCCTCAGAGGAGCTTACAATCTAATCCTACCATAGTCATAGTCTAATGTCCTACCATATTATTATTATGTATTTATATAGCACTGGCATCTCCTGCAGCACATTACAGAGTACATAGTCATGTCACTGACTGTTTCTCAGAGCAGCTCACAATCTAATCCTACCATAGTCATAGTGTAATGTCCTACCATATTATTATTATGTATTTATATAGCACTGACATCTTCTGCAGCACATTACAGAGTACATAGTCATGTCACTGACTGTCCTCAGAGGAGCTCACACTCTAATCCTACCATAGTCATAGTCTAATGACCTACCATATTATTATTATGTATTTATATAGCAGTGACATCTTCTGCAGCACATTACAGAGTACATAGTCATGATGTCACTGACTGTCCTCAGAGGAGCTCACACTCTAATCCTACCATAGTCATAGTCTAATGCCCTACCACATTACTATTATGTATTTATATAGCACTGACATCTTCTGCAGCACATTACAGAGTACATAGTCATGTCACTGACTGTCCTCAGAGGGGCTCACAATCTAATCCTACCATAGTCATAGTGTAATTTCCTCCCATATTATTATTATGTATTTATATAGCACTGACATCTCCTGCAGCACATTACAGAGTACATAGCCATGTCACTGACTGTCCTCAGAGGAGCTCACAATCTAATCCTACCATAGTCATTGTCTAATGTCCTACCATATTATTATTATGTATTTATATAGCACTGACATCTCCTGCAGCACTTTACAGAGTACATAGTCATGTCACTGACTGTCCTCAGAGGAGCTCACAATCTAATCCTACCATAGTCATTGTCTAATGTCCTACCATATTATTATTATGTATTTATATAGCACTGACATCTTCTGCAGCACATTACAGAGTACATAGTCATGTCACTGACTGTCCTTGGAGGAGCTCACTATCTAATCCTACCATAGTCATATGTCCATTGTAGTCTACAGTAGGGCCAATTTTAGTGGGAAGCCAATACACTTATCTGTATGTACTTGGGATCTTGGAGGAAACCTGAATGTCAAGAGGAAACCCATGCAGACACTGGGAGAACATACAAACTCGCGCAGACAGATAGTGCCCTGGCTGGGATTCAAACCAGGGACCCAGTGCTGCAAGGTGAGAGTGTTAGCCACTACGCCACCGTGCTGCCCAAGGTATTGTATAGAAAACGTACACGGTTGATTGGTTGGTCTGTAGAGGCCTCATTGCGTGACACTAGCAGCTCTGTGCTACAATGCATCTCTCACATCTGCTCGTCTCTGCTGGAGTTTCCCTTCACAGAGTGACTCTGAGGGGTGGCAGTTGTCACATTGTCACACAGCTCTGTTGTACAGTTACTTCCTCGTCACATTCTGAGTGGGGATTTCACCACATTGTCCCATCAGGCCGCATAGCTGCACTGCCACATTCTTCCCCTCTACCCGCCACTCCCTGCCTCACCGCCTCCCCCTCCCTCTCCCCGCCTCTCCACCTCTCCAGTCACGTAGCAGTAGGGGATAGTGATAGGAATTCCGGCTCTTTTAAGAGAATCGGCTCTTTTGTCTCGACTCCCATTAAAGAGCCGGCTCGTATGGCTCTCAAACGGCTCTTCATTTAATATCATTAGAAGCCACTCAGATACGGAAGAAAAGCCCCGCCCCATCTCCATGACAACTCCAGGCTGCTTCTCTGAGTGGGGCAATCCCTCCTGCTGCTGCTGCTCTGCTCCGCCCCATACACTCCTACAAGCCACAGGAGGAGGACTACATCTCCCGGCATGCCTCAGTGCTCTTTATTA
Source organism: Hyperolius riggenbachi (assembly GCF_040937935.1). Taxonomy (NCBI): domain Eukaryota; kingdom Metazoa; phylum Chordata; class Amphibia; order Anura; family Hyperoliidae; genus Hyperolius; species Hyperolius riggenbachi. The sequence continues at coordinate 222,874,264 of NC_090657.1, read as the reverse complement.
CAGAGCAAAGCGCACTGGTGAGTGACTCACAGACATCGGCTCTTCTTAAACTGAGTACCGGCTCTTGTCGTTCGCAGCAAAGAGCCGGCTCGTTCGCGAACGACCCATCACTAGTAGGGGATGCAGAGGCTGCGCCTGTCCCGGGCCCCTGGACCAGAGGGGCCCACTAGAAGCCCTCATTCATCCATCTTATTAGCTTTGCATTCGTGCTGTGCTGGTAACACCTCTATATGTGCATTGCATAGTGGTAATCCTTAACAGTACTGTCTCCTTACTCTGATTACACCTCTCTGACACTGCAGCTGTGCTTGGGAGGCTTGCAGGGTCCATATAATACAGTGCTTAAAAAGTGACACTTAAGCCTGAAAAACAAAATCAGTTCTACTCACCTGGAGCTTCTACCAGCTCCATGCAGCCATCCTGTGCCCTCGTAGTCACTCTTGGATCCTCCGGTGACCCGCCCCCAGCTAGTTACGTTTTCGACCAATAGGCTCACTGCGCCTGCGCAGGCCTGGCGACGCGTCTGCTTCACATTCCCGTCCGCAATAGCATCCTGCACAGGCTGAACGCAGTGAGCAAACGCGTGGCCAGGCCTGTCGGGCCTGTCGCCCCCCCCCCCCCCCCCCAAAAAAAAAAGTAACTAGCTGGCGGCCGGGTACTGGAGGATCCGAGAGTGACTGCGAGGGCACAGGATGGCTGCAGTGGAGGGGGGGTGTAGGCTTAAAGGAAACCAGAGATGAATGCTTTGGCACAAAATAAACATATCCCCCGATAGATTTTACAAAATAAATATTATACCTGGTATTTTTGCCGCTCTGGTGTACCGTTTTTTGTGTTTTTTTTTACGAAAACTCCACGCAAAACACAGTTCATCAGAAAAGCATATTATTTGGGGGGCTGTGTGCAAAATGAAATCACTATTTCTAAAACCTCTTATTACTAACCAGTCTAGATTACAAAAAAAAACATTTTTCAATATACCATAGCTCATTCCTCGTCAGCAGCAGCTCCTCCCATCTCATCACAGCTCTCTGTGATGCTGCAAGTACACAGAGAGGGAATGCAGAGCCAGAAGGGGGCAGGCTTGGGCTTGAAAAGACATCAGAGAAGACAGACTCGGCTGTAATGATTCCTGAGCAAAGCCAGATTGACTGCTCAGTCAGGGATTTTATCAGGGCTGATAACAAGCAGGCTGAGCAGTGAAGGATGAAGCAGAGAGCAGGGTAGGTGTTTTCTCTAATGTTCTTTCTGCCTTTCTGCTCACTCTCTCTCTGCCTTTCTGCTGTCTCTCTCTCTCTCTGCCTTTCTGCTGTCTTTCTCTCTGCCTTTCTGCTGTCTCTCTCTCTCTCTCTGCCTTTCTGCTTTCTCTCTCTCTCTGCCTTTCTGCTGTCTCTCTCTCTCTCTCTCTCTCTCTCTCTCTCTCTCTCTCTGCCTTTCTGCTTTCTCTCTCTCTCTGCCTTTCTGCTGTCTCTCTCTCTCTCTGCCTTTCTGCTCTCTCTTTCCCTGCCTTTCTGCTGTCTCTCTCTCTCTCTCTCTCTGCCTTTCTGCTTTCTCTCTCTGCCTTTCTGCTGTCTCTTTCTATCTCTTGCTCTCTCTCTGCCTCCTGCTGTTCCTCTCTGTCTTTCTGCTCTCTCTCTTTGCTGTCTCTCTCTCTCTGCCTCCCTGCTGTCCCTCTCTGCTCTCTCTCTCTGCCTCTCTCTCTTTGCTGTCTCTCTCTCTCTGTCTCTCAGCTGTCACTCTCCCTCTCAGCTGTGTCTCTCTCTCTCTCTGCCATTCTGTTATCCTCCCCACACACGGGCACCCCCCTCCTGCCCACTGGCACTCCTCTCCTGCCTATTGTCACCCTCTCCCACCCGCTGGCACTCTCCTGAAAAATCTGATGTGTGGCTTAATGCCACACAGGGGGCATGGCTTAAGTTTCCCTGTCACTACCTAAACTGGGGGGCACCCAGTTTAGGTAGCTACATGCTAGCTTTATAGTGGAGCCGCTGGAGCGCACACGCAGGAGGCGGGGGAGTGTCCGTACTTCTGGCGTCATGATGCGACGCCAGAAGCGAAGATTACAGGACCTACTGCGCATGTGCGGCGCAGTATGTCCGGGTCAGGAGAGTCGGCCAGTACCGGGAGCTGTGGCTGACGAGCGGGACCCGACGGCGGGGAGCGGTGAGTATGTCCTTTTCTTTACCTACACAATGCAGGTTTTATCTCTCTGCAGCCTTTCGGCTGCAGTATCCTTTAAGAGAAAAGAGTAAGCTTTCTACTGTGCTGCCTTCTTCAGACAATTCTACAGAAATAGACTCTGAAAAAGGCTTTTAGACGAAAGCTTACTCTTTTCTCTGTTGTGAAAATAACTTGAATAAAATTGCTTATTTTTTTAATATTCATGTATAGATTATTTAGCCAATGTTTGCCCATTGTAAAATTTTTCCTCGCCCTGATTTACATTCTCACATTTATCATTGGTGGTGACATCTTAGTTCTGCCAGGTGATCTGTACGGAATGTTCATTACTGAGAGTTCTATGCACAGAGGAAGATATTGCTTGCTTGATAGTTGGAAACAGCAGTTATTTCCCACAATGCAACAAGGTTTACAGACAGCAAACGGTCAGGACCATGGTCATGACACAATAGCAGCCATACAGAGTCTACAATGATCTATTTGAGAAAAGGTACTGATCAGCTACTGATTAGGATGAAGTTCAATCCTCGGTTAAAGTTCCTCTTTATGATGGCCAATAAACGGTGTTATTCTGATTTAAAACTTCCTGTTTGTAAAATCACTTACCCAAGATGGCAGATTCCATCTCCATGAGAGTTACTCCTTCTGCTGCCACTACTGCAGAGTGTTTCCTAAAAGAAAGACTACATGGGCTACCCACAGGCATGGCTTCCAACGAAGGGTGGGCCTCATTTCTACATTCTGGAAAGGGATCTTCAAGAGGTTACAAATCGAATCATCACCTTTCCTCTGGCTATTATTCCCAGACTAAACCAGAAGAACAAACTAGATACCCGAACATACATCCATTGACCCAGCCTGAAGGACTACTGATCTCTTGCTCTAGGCCCAGCCTGAAGGACTACTCCTGATCTGCTCTAGGCCCAGCCTGAAGGACTACTCCTGATCTCCTGCTCTAGGCCCAACCTGAAGGACTACTCCTGATCTCCTGCTCTAGGCCCAACCTGAAGGACTACTCCTGATCTCCTGCTCTAGGCCCAACCTGAAGGACTACTCCTGATCTACTGCTGTAGGCCCAACCTGAAGGACTACTCCTGATCTCCTGCTCTAGACCCAACCTGAAGGACTACTCCTGATCTCCTGCTCTAGGCCCAACCTGAAGGACTACTCCTGATCTACTGCTGTAGGCCCAGCCTGAAGGACTACTCCTGATCTCCTGCTCTAGGCCCAACCTGAAGGACTACTCCTGATCTCCTGCTCTAGGCCCAACCTGAAGGACTACTCCTGATCTCCTGCTGTAGGCCAAACCTGATGGACTACTCCTGATCTCCTGCTGTAGGCCCAGCCTGAAAGACTGATGGTGTAACGGTTAAGGGCTCTGCCTCTGACACAGGAGACCAGGGTTCGAATCTCGGCTCTGCCTGTTCAGTAAGCCAGCACTAACTCAGTAGGAGACCTTTGGCAAGTCTCCCTTACACTGCTACTGCCAATAGAGCACGCCCTAGTGGCTGCTGCTCTGCTCTGGCGCTTTGAGTCCGCAAGGAGAAAAGCGCAATATAAATGTTATTTGTCTTGCCTTGTCTTGTCTTTACTCCTGATCTCCTGCTCTAGGCCCAACCTAAAGGACTACTCCTGATCTCCTGCTGTAGGCCCAGCCTGAAGGACTACTCCTGATCTCCTGCTCTAGGCCCAGCCTGAAGGACTACTCCTGATCTACTGCTGTAGGCCCAGCCTGAAGGACTACTCCTGATCTACTGCTGTAGGTCCAGCCTGAAGGACTACTCCTGATCTCCTGCTCTAGGTCCAGCCTGAAGGACTACTCCTGATCTCCTGCTCTAGGCCCAGCCTGAAGGACTACTCCTGATATCCTGCTCTAGGCCCAACCTGAAGGACTACTCCTGATCTCCTGCTGTAGGCCCAGCCTGAAGGACTACTCCTGATCTCCTGCTCTAGGCCCAGCCTGAAGGACTACTCCTGATCTCCTGCTCTAGGCCCAGCCTGAAGGACTACTCCTGATCTCCTGCTCTAAGCCCAACCTGAAGGACTACTCCTGGTCTCCTGCTGTAGGCCCAGCTTGAAGGACTACTCCTGATCTCCTGCTGTAGGCCCAGCTTGAAGGACTACTCCTGATCTCCTGCTGTAGGCCCAGCTTGAAGGACTACTCCTGATCTCCTGCTGTAGGCCCAGCTTGAAGGACTACTCCTGATCTCCTGCTGTAGGCCCAGCTTGAAAGACTACTCCTGATTAGTGATGCTCATCCGGATATCCGGGTTAACCCGGATATCCAACCATTTTTACGCTATCCGGATCAGATTCCGGATAGCTATAGAAATCTGGATAGCTATCTGCGGGTAGTTTGATGCATGACCCGGATATCCGCGGATATCCGAATCCGAAATACTGTAACTAAGGTGATGACGTCCTGGAGCCAATCAGAGGGCTCTCAGCAGAAGCCCTAGCAACCAATCACAGAAAGGAACACTGGCCAGCCCTCTGTATAATAAGGAGGGCTGCCATGATGAGACAGATCGTTCTGGCTTGCTGAATGCTTCCTGAGAGACATGCTGCAGTGCTGGTGGCCTAGCGATGGCTGCCTGTACACAGTTATAAACCTAATGCTGGGAATACACGTTTCGTTTTTGCCTTCGTTTTAGCCTTCGATTCGTTCAGTAAACGAATCGAGTGTTGAAAACGTATGTGAAAATAGTCATAATCTCATTATAGTTTCGATTAATAGACCCCAAAAACGAACGACTAGTGATCCAACATGTTTGATATTATCTCTCTTTATCCATCTAATCGAGTCATTGGTAGGCTTGATGGCTGTTCAGATCGATTATATATTCGTTTATGTTAGTCCGTCCCTGTAAAAAGGGATTTTCGTTTTGTTTCTTTGCAGCCTTCGATCATTGGAAAAACGAAACCATCAGAATCGAAAAAAAAAACGAAACCTTGAGTGGTGATATTAACCGTACGTTCGATTATTTCGGGAATGAAAAGTACAAAAGGCACAATCGAAACGAAGGCAAAAACGAAACGTGTATTCCCAGCATAAAGCTGTTCTTTGATTAACCCCCTCACTACTCTATAGTAATCGTTATTTAGCTTGATTGATTATCTCATAGTGTGACAGTTAGAGTGTGTGCTGCACAGCTGCAGTGCTGTTGCTGGGGCAAGGGCTTTACACAGTGATAAGCTCAGTGATTAACCCCTTCACTATCACTACACTATTGTTAATTCATTAATGTGTAAAGCTGGCCATACACTGGCCCGTTTTGACAGCAGATTCGATCAATGGGATCGAATCTGCTGCCAATCGTTCACGCTACACGCCGAATTTTGATCCATTCCGTCCGATCCCGTCAATCGCGCCGTGCGGAAAATAACCGTCGATCGCCCGCGGGTAAAGAGCGCATCGCTAGCGGCGTTCGAGTGCCCGACGACCGCCGCAATAGACGCAACAGAGCCGCATACATTACCTGCTCCGCCTGCGCGACTCCCGGGTCTCCGTTCTTCTTCTCCGTCTCCGCTCCGCTCTGGTCTGGTCTCTGGCATGCTTCCCTTCTTCCTGTCCCGGCAGGAAGTTTAAACAGTAGAGATCGCTCTACTGTTTAAACTTCCCCCAGACAAGAAGAAGGGAAGCATGCCAGAGACCAGAGCGGAGACGGAGAAGAAGAGCGGTGGCCGGGGGCAGTCGCACCAGCGGAGCAGGTAATGTATGCGGGCGGGGGGAGCGGCGGCAGCACCACCACCACAGATTGTAAACGGTTTCAGGCTGAAATCGGTTCACAATCTGTTTGCAGTAAAGGCAGCCATATGATCCCTCTCTGATCAGATTCGATCAGATAGGGATCTGTCTGTTGGTCGAATCTGATGGCAAATCGACCAGTGTATGGCTACCTTTAGTGTGCACTAGTGTCTTCTCCTCTGCTGTCTGACTGTCACTTGGCACATGTCTCTTCGCACGTGGCACGTGTCACTTGTCACATGGCACGTGACACGTGCCACTTGGAAAGTGCCACGTGCCACGTCCGGCAGGCTCCTGGCATACGTTACACCTGCTGCTGCTGCATTGCCCTGCTCCTGCTGCCTGTGCTGCTCCCACCGCCAGGCCAGGGTGCCACAGGCCACTGATACCACCTATATTTAATCCAAAACACAATTGCTGCATAATTTTTTGGAGGTGTCTTGGCTGAAAACTGTCATGTCCCAGTTGTGCGGTTGGACTTTGGACACAATGGGGGCTGCACGACCGCTGACTGGAACCTAGGCCTGATGTTAATTGACAGCCATTTTTTTTTAAGTCCCCACATCATCAATTAGTGTTCCCCTTTGCAAAATTATGATGATACATGCCCCATTTACCCTAAAAACACCTTTTAAAGCTATTTAAAGGGCACTTCCGTTTTTCTATCCAGATATCCGAATAGCCCGGATATCCGCGGATAATGCAACCGGATATCCGCGTTCACGCGGATATCTAAAAGGCTGGATTCGGATATCTAGGTATCCGGATCCGGATCAATTCAGATTTTAAAAAGCACTATCCGAGCAACACTACTCCTGATCTCCTGCTCTAGGCCCAGCCTGAAGGACTACTCCTGATCTCCTGCTCTAGGCCCAGCCTGAAGGACTACTCCTGATCTCCTGCTCTAGGCCCAGTCTGAAGGACTACTCCTGATCTCCTGCTCTAGGCCCAGTCTGAAGGACTACTCCTGATCTCCTGCTCTAGGCCCAGCCTGAAGGACTACTCCTGATCTCCTGCTCTAGGCCCAGCCTGAAGGACTACTCCTGATCTCCTGCTCTAGGCCCAGCCTGAAGGACTACTCCTGATCTCCTGCTGTAGGCCCAGCCTGAAGGACTACTCCTGATCTCCTGCTCTAGGCCCAGCCTGAAGGACTACTCCTGATCTCCTGCTGTAGGCCCAGCCTGAAGGACTACTCCTGATCTCTTGCTCTAGGCCCAGCCTGAAGGACTACTCCTGATCTACTGCTGTAGGCCCAGCCTGAAGGACTACTCCTGATCTCCTGCTCTAGGCCCAGCCTGAAGGACTACTCCTGATCTCCTGCTGTAGGCCCAGCCTGAAGGACTACTCCTGATCTCCTGCTGTAGGCCCAGCCTGAAGGACTACTCCTGATCTCTTGCTCTAGGCCCAGCCTGAAGGACTACTCCTGATCTACTGCTGTAGGCCCAGCCTGAAGGACTACTCCTGATCTCCTGCTCTAGGCCCAGCCTGAAGGACTACTCCTGATCTCCTGCTCTAAGCCCAGCCTGAAGGACTACTCCTGATCTCCTGCTCTAGGCCCAGCCTGAAGGACTACTCCTGATCTCCTGCTGTAGGCCCAGCCTGAAGGACTACTCCTGATCTCCTGCTCTAGGCCCAGCCTGAAGGACTACTCCTGATCTCCTGCTGTAGGCCCAGCCTGAAGGACTACTCCTGATCTCTTGCTCTAGGCCCAGCCTGAAGGACTACTCCTGATCTACTGCTGTAGGCCCAGCCTGAAGGACTACTCCTGATCTCCTGCTCTAGGCCCAGCCTGAAGGACTACTCCTGATCTATTGCTGTAGGCCCAGCCTGAAGGACTACTCCTGATCTCCTGCTCTAGGCCCAGCCTGAATGACTACTCCTGATCTCCTGCTCTAGGCCCAGCCTGAAGGACTACTCTTCATCTCCTGCTCTAGGCCCAGCCTGAAGGACTACTCCTGATCTCCTGCTGTAGGCCCAGCCTGAAGGACTACTCCTGATCTCCTGCTCTAGGCCCAGCCTGAAGGACTACTTCTGATCTCCAGCTGTAGGCCCTGCCTGAAGGACTACTCCTGATCTACTGCTGTAGGCCCAGCCTGAAGGACTACTCCTTATCTCCTGCCCTAGTAGAGTGCCGTGGCGAAAAACAGGGGATGCGGCCGCCGCGGCGAAAAATGTGGTGTCTGCAGCGCGTGCGAAAAATGGGCGTGGCCATGACATTCTATGGGCGGAGCTAACGTAATGATGCAACAGCGAGGCATAAGAAAGCAGTGTTTACGCCGTGATGTGGTCAAACGTGGATTCACATCATAGGTGTGCAGAAACTGTGTGATGCTATTTAATAGTATGCCATAGCCCCAAAGCAGCAAACACAGCCAACTATGACCATCAAATAATAAATGCAGCAACAGTTACCCCAGACACCACAAAATAAACGCATTGCGGGCAACATTTCAGCACAAAATAAACGCATTGCGGGCAACATGTCAGCATAAAATAAACGCAATGGGGGCAAACATGTCAGTACAAAATAAACGCAATGGGGGCAAACATGTCAGTACAAGATAAACGCACTGCGGGCAAACATGTCAGTACAAGATAAACGCACTGCGGGCAAACATGTCAGTACAAGATAAACGCACTGCGGGCAAACATGTCAGTACAAGATAAACGCACTGCGGGCAAACATGTCAGTACAAGATAAACGCACTGCGGGCATACATGTCAGTACAAGATAAACGCACTGCGGGCAAACATGTCAGTACAAGATAAACGCACTGCAGGCAAACATGTCAGTACAAGATAAACGCACTGCGGGCAAACATGTCAGTACAAGATAAACGCACTGCGGGCAAACATGTCAGTACAAAATGAACACAATTTGGGCAAATATGTCAGTACAAAATGTGGGCAAACACTTCACCTGCAAGAAAAAGCATTTACTCACCTGGCAGAAGACGTCCCCTCACGCAGCCGGCCTCTGGTGTGTGCAGCTCCCCCTGGCCTGGACGATCTTCAATCTCCCGCTCATCCTCTCACAGGCAGAGCAGGGCTACGGCAAGATGGCGTCCGGAGGCGGAGCCCTGTACTGGAGACAAATAGTCTCCAATACAGGGCTCCGCCTCCGGACGCCATCTTCCCGTAGCCCTGCTCTGCCTGTGCCTGCCGGAGGAAAACATTGCAGGCTGGAGCGGGGCTGCGGGGAATGAACTAGCGCAGCGTCTAGTAGACGCTGCGGCTAGTTCACTGTACGGTGGCCAGAGTCCCGAGGCCGTAGCCTGGGACAGCGCCCCCCGAAGGCGGGACGTGTCCCGGGTAAAGCGGGACGTATGGTCACCGTAGCTCTAGGCCTGCCTGAAGGACTACTCCTGATCTACTGCTGTAGGCCCAGCTTGAAGGACTACTGCTGATCTCCTGCTGTAGGCCCAGCATGAAGGACTACTCCTGATCTGCTGCTGTAGGCCCAGCTTGAAGGACTACTCCCCATCTCCTGCTGTAGGCCCAGCCTGAAGGACTACTCCTCATCTCCTGATCTAGGCCCAGCCTGAAGGACTACTCCTGATCTCCTGCTGTAGGCCCAGCTTGAAGGACTACTCCTCATCTCCTGATCTAGGCCCAGCCTGAAGGATTACTCCTGATCTCCTGCTGTAGGCCCAGCTTGAAGCACTACTCCTGCTCTCCTGCTCCAGTTATCAATCCAACTCCCAATCAGCTACCTAATGCCAGTCTTGGCGGGTATCCTGACTAGGGATGGTTGGAAGAGCCAATTTATGATCCCGATTTATGATGCTGTTTACTCTTAACTCTGCTTTTTGGCCAATTTATGATCCCGCGGAAGTTCCAAATTCGGATTTACCGATTCCTCAATATCTATTTTTCAGATTTTCCATTTCTCGATTTTTAAAGGAGTGTTTTATTAGTAATTCTTTGCATTAGAGGATGCAAAAAATGAAAAAAAAAATCGGAAATTGGAAAACCAAAAAAACGAAAAATCAGTCTTTTGATCGGTGTACAATTAAAACTTTGCTGAAAAGGTCTGTATTCTCTGATTGGTACAATACCTCCGAGTTCTGTGTTTTGGCTAAAATTTGGCCGAGTTGCATTAAATTGGATTTCCACAGAATCCCAATTTCCGTTTTCCGATCCGAAGTGCAAATTTCCAATCCAAAATGTGGAAATTTCAATTCCGCAGAATCCGATGAGCATTCCCAATCCTGACCTTGCTTTGCCTGCAACCAACCCCAACATCTGGCCTGGCCTGTCTTCCATCCAGCCTGGCGCCCACCAGCTCAGTACCCAGCTAGCTTCATCGGCCATCTCCTTACCACATGGTCCTCTTGCCCCCCTGTTACCAGCGAGGCTATCCCCGGGAACATCACCTGGTGATCACATCACTAGCAGCAAAGCATCTGCTGCCCACCGCCACTGGTGACAGTTATCAGCTGTAACGTGGTGGGAACATGAAGAGTACAACAAACCCATAAGGTCACACAAGTTGATGGGTATTATGTAGGGTAATGTGCGTACATTTTTAATGAATATTTTCTGTGGAAAATAATGTAGGTGACCGGTACACTTTGTCTTGCCTTTATCCTGTGTGCTGTATTGCTTAGGACATCTGTCACAACCAATTCATGAAGAAATGCAATAGGTTTGGGAAGGAACGTAATCAATCGGTTTTCTGATTGTTTCCAATTTCGATTGCCTGTCTAGGGACCCACAGAGCAAAAAGCTGGGGTCTGGTCTTGTCCATCTGAGTACAGCTGTTGACCTGGGAGGCCAATGTTTGTCTTTAATTTAACTAGAACAAAGGATCTCCCTTTCTGCAGGCAACCCACAGATAAGGCCCCGTAGTTTGGACGTCCCGTCGTTCAGTCGTCCGGATATCAAATCGGGCGTGTGTACAGTCCGTCGTTCAGGTGATAAGACTGGTCTTGAGTAAGAGTAAGACCAGTCTTATCAGCTGAACGACGGACTGTACACACGCCCGATTTGACGTCCGGAAGACTGAACGATGGGACGTCTAAACGACGGGTCGTTTAAAAAAATCAGACGTGTGTATGAGCCTTTAGGTGTGAAAATACAATCTGAAAGGAACATTTGGCTTGTACTGCTATGTACTTGTCTTCAGCAGGATACAAGACAGACAGGCTGTAAAATTAATGTATTGTATGATTTTTGCCTTTTTAGGAGATACAGTACTTATGATGGGTATGAAAATTATATAATTTTGTTGGTCAGGATCTCATATTAAATTGATGTCGCTGGGCTAAGCCACAACCAGATGATTAAACTTCTCAGGAACCGAGTATCATACAATACTCATGTCTAGTGTCATTGAGACTGATATTTTCCAAGGATTGTATATTTGCTATTATTATTAGTGTGCAATGAACAGGGTCTGCTATATGAAAATTCCAGATATTTTGGACTTAAAATTCCCTCCAAAATAAAACCCCAGCCTAGAAGGAGGGCTCTGAGATCTGCCCTCAAAGGCCAATCTGGATAAGAAAGACAGAGCATTCTCAGCAGGCAGTTCTCCGTTTTACCATCGTATAAGGATTACAAGCAGCTAGCATGAGAACCTAGGCTGGCTGCCATTTTGTCTGACTTTTATTCTGGAACAAAGAGGACTCTTCCGTTTTGCTTGGAGTTTCCACAAAGGACATATTTCTTCCAAAATTGTAAGTATCCATTTTCTTTTGTTTTTTTCTTTTGTTATACACTGGGTTATCACTGTCTCTATAACTGTTACGATTACAATCATTTTCTGAATATATAAATTATTTATATTGCATTTATGATAAACAGGTTCAAGCCAGTTTATCAGCTGCAAACCTGCTTTCAGCCAAACAGAAAGAATTCTAGCCTTCCTGAAGTTTTGCTACCCAGAGTAGGTTCTCTGTCCATTACAGAGGTGGTGGCAGCCCTGTTTCTGAAATATTGTGTAGTTTGTGTTTCTGTAGCTCACACACTCCCTTCTACCCTGTCTGCTGCCCATGAATTCCAGCTGTTTCAGCGCACCGGTTGCATCCACGAGGTTGGATGGTCTGTGTGTTGAAATACATTAGAAGGCATTGAGCGGTCCGGCCACTAGAGGGCGCATGGCAGATTAATATTAGATACAGGCAGTGCTGAGTATGTCACTGTGTAATAGGAGGACCCCCCCTAGGACAGTTTCAAGTGGACCTGAACTCTTGCATAGGACAGAAGGAAACCAGAGAGAAATACACCCTGTATGTATTTAGAGAGTTTAGCCTGTCTAATTCCCCCTCATCTGTGACTAATCACACATTGGAATTTGATCTCTCAGCTGTGTCAGCTGGCTGCCTTGGCAGATCAGCTAATTTGTAAACACAGGGGGGCATAGGCTATTCACCTTTTCACCTAAGTTTTCTCATAGGTGAAATTTTTATATCTTAGTAATATAATGGGGTTTAAAGGGAACCTTAACTGAATGGGGGGTAGAGAGTTTCACTTACCTGGGGCTATTACCAGCCCCCTGCAGCAGTCCTGTGCCCTCGGAGCCGCTCTGGAATCCTCCGGTCCCCCGCTGTCACTTAGTTTCGTTTTTGACGACTCACCAGTCGGCCGGCTGACATGCGTATTATACTATTATTGGACGCATTCCCTACTGCATTTAGCGCTGTTGTGGACCGCAACGCATACAAAAACGTGTTGCTGCATATCTACGCGTGCGGAATGCGGCAATGCGTATTTTTGTACGCGTTGCGGTCCGCAACAGCGCTAATTGCAGTAGGGAATGCGTCCAATAATACGCATGTCAGCCGGCCGACTGGTGAGTCGTCAAAAACGAAACTAAGTGACAGCGGGGGACCGGAGGATTCCAGAGCGGCTCCGAGGGCACAGGACTGCTGCAGGGGGCTGGTAATAGCCCCAGGTAAGTGAAACTCTCTACCCCCCATTCAGTTAAGGTTCCCTTTAAGCTCACAAGCAAGAAAATACTCTGAATAATTTTGATAGTACTTTTTCTCCTAAATTGTTGTACTTTTTCAATTGCAGATTGCTAAACAATTAGTTAAAACGGAAGATAAAAAATGATGTCCTAGGAGAAAACTTTGGAGATAAAGTGAATTGAATAAGGCCCAGGATGTTAACCAAATGTCTGCTTCCATGAAAGCAGGAAGTAGACACACTGCAGATTTATTGCAGGATTTGTATCAGCTGCAACAAAGAAATGTTTTCTTTAGAGGTTATTATGCTGTTGCTTATTTTAGAGCAGAGAGGAAGTTCTGAGTTCAGGTCCGCTCTAGAAGGAATTCCCAAAATAGGTTACCAGAAGCTCAAAGAAAAACAACAAACAGAAAAACTAATCTTACCGGTTCTGAGGCATCTTTATAAGAGCTGCTTCTCCCTCCTACTCACAACAATGGCTTTCACTGGTCTGAGAGACAGTCTGAACTGCTCCGTCTGTCTGAACGTTTTCAGCAACCCTGTAACGCTGAAATGTGGACACAACTTCTGTCGGGTCTGTATTGCCCGGGTTCTCCAGACGCAGGAGGGCCTTGGAGTTTACTCTTGTCCAGAGTGCAGGGAAGAGTTTCTGGAGTGTCCAGGGCTGCAGGTGAACACCAACATCCAGAACATCGTGGAAATGTTCCACTCCACTAACCCAGAAACGGAGGACTTCCTTATCTCCTGCACTTACTGCATGGACTCTCCTGTACCTGCTGTGAAAACCTGCCTGCACTGTGAGATATCTCTGTGTGAGGACCACCTGAGAGTCCACCCTAACTCAGCCGAACATGTCTTAATTGGTCCAGTGGGATCTCTGTCGGACAGAAAATGCCCATTGCACAAGAAGACCCTGGCGTTCTACTGCTACAATGACTCCAGCTGCATCTGCGACAGCTGCTGCCTCGCTGAACACATCAAACACGAAGTCAAGTCTGTCGAGTGCGCCTTTGAGAAAAAGAAAGATAAACTGAAAAATGATCTACAGAAGCTGACCTCCAAGACAGAAGAGGTGGATCAACAAGTCCGGAACTTACAGCTGAGCATAAGAGAGACTGAAGAAAAAGGCCTTCAGTTGGCAGAGAAGGTCACTGATCTGTTTAGGAACTTCAGGAGATGGATGGAAGTAGAAGAGAAGAAGGCCCTGAGCCAGATCTTCAGAGAGCAAGAGCAGCTTTTGCAACCACTTTCCCAACAGATCCAACTTTTGGAAATGAAGAAAGAAGAGTTGGCAGCGAAGCTACGTCACATTGAGGAGCTGAGCAACACAACTGATCCACTAATGGTCCTGCAGGACCAGAAGTCAGACAGAGCTGATGTGGCAGAGGAGAGGGATAAAGAATACCTGTGTGGACATAATTCTGGAGAACACCTGGATGAGGGTCTGATCTTTATGAATATACACTCAAGAGTAAACATGATCATGTCTAATGTAAGCAGGATTGGTGTCTCAGAAGCTTCAGATATCCTACTGGACGTGGACACTGCTGCAAATAACATATCTGTATCACAGGACCTGAAATCCGCTTTCCTGTCTACGAACCATCAGAATTACCCACAATCATCAAAACGATTTGAGGACGGCCAGATTTTAAGTTTCAGGAATTTCTCGTCAGGGCAGCATTACTGGGAGGTAGAGACCAGCGAGATGGGAGATTGGATGATCGGATTGGCTTACACCAGTATGGACAGGAGTGGAGATCGGTCCTGGTTCGGAGAAAACGACAAATCTTGGTGTCTGGCCAGATACAAAAATAACTATTCGGTGATACACAATGGTGTGGAGAATTCCCTGAGCAATCAGTGCTTGTCCCACAGATTCTGGGTGTATCTGGACTATGAGGCTGGGCGGTTGTCCTTTTATGAGCTGGTTGAACCAGTCAGACACCTCCACACCTTCAGCACCACCTTCACTGAGCCCCTCCATGCTGCCTTTGGTATTGTGGAGAATGAGGACCACTGCTGGTTGAGGATCAGAAGTTAGAGGAGACGGGCTTAGCAATAGGGGTTGCAGAGGTTTCAACTGCATCGGGGCCCTTGGGCCAGAGGGGCCCCAAAGGGCCCTCCCTCAACTTCAGTATTAGCTCTCTATTGGTCCAGTGCTGGTAATAATCACTTCTATAGATACTTTGAATAGTGGTAATCATTAACAAACTGTTCCCCATCCCCTTCTTGTATCTCTGAAACTGTAGTTGCCATTGGCAGGTTTTGGTGCGCCGTATCAATTGTTATGTATAGAGTGCTTGGGGGCCCCATTGTAAAACTTGCTCACCCAAAAACAAAGTTTTTTCACATGGGCACCAGCTGACTATTAAACTGCCATCATTTATTAACAAAGCTTTGCAGATTAAAACAAATCAAAGTACAGTTGTTTGTATCCAATCAAAATACAGCACCGTCCCGGTGTCGCCACCCACAGAGACCTGTCCGGTTGACAATTGTTTCGCTCAAGTAGCTTCCTCGTGGACCGCTGCTCTCCGCGGTGGGGATAAGGCTTGTAAAACTTGCATCGGGGCCCACAGCTCCTTAGCTACACCACTGAGAGGAGTCTTTGATTTACTTCTTAGCATTGCTTCCACAACCTGAACTGAACATTTCTGAACTTTGAGGGTAAATCTACCTTACTGCACGTTTCCAGAGATAGACTGTAATTATCTTAGCCAGGGCAAGAAACAATCAGATAAGCAAATAGTATCTACTATTCTTGCTCTGTTTTGTTTGCACTTCTTCTAAACTCTCCCTGTCATTAATATGATCTGTTTTGCACTTGTTAAGTTTCATTCTTGCTGTCTGGTTACCAGGCATGGGCAAACTTGGCCCTCCAGCTGTTACGGAACTACAAGTCCCACAATGCATCTGCCTTTGAGTCATGACTGTGGCTGTAAGATGCTTGCAATGCATTGTGGGACTTGTAGTTTCTTAACAGCTGGAGGGCCAAGTTTGCCCATGCCTGGTAGAGGGTTCATGTACTGATATTTCAGGAATATGCTGAAAAGAGAACCAATATACCGTATGGGCTGGTGTACATGATGTGGTGCTGACACTCAGAAGCGTCTACCTGCACTCTTAACTTTTCTTCTGAATGTCCCAGGGGCCCTCCTGCATGGAGAGAACTAATATTATAATAATAATAATCTGAACATTTGTATAGCGCTTTTCTCCTGTCGGACTCAAAGCGCTCAAGAGCTGCAGCCACTGGGACGCGCTCAGGAGGCCACCCTGCAGTGTTATGGAGTCTTGCCTTGAACTCCTTACTGAATAGGTACTTGACCTAGCCAGGATTCGAACCCTGGTCTCCCATGTCAAAGGCAGAGCCCTTAACCAGTACTCTATCCAGCCACCACACAATATGAAAACACACAATATGAAAACAGTGGCAGAAAGCCACATTTGGCTCCGCCTCCTCCTTCCAATCGGTTGGTTCATTCACTGCAAGAGGACAAATGAGACTTTTGTAGAGGTTATTGTTTGCACGTTGCAGCCGCGAGAGTGCTAATTAAAGGACACCTGAAGTTAGAGGGTTATGGAGGCTGCCATATTTATTTCCTGTTACACAATACGAGGTTGCCTGGCAAACCTGATCTCTTTGGCTGCAATAGTGTCTGAATCACACCAGAAACAAGCATGCAGCTACAGTCACACTTCAGTCAGAGCACCTGATCTGCTGCATGCTTGTTCAGGGTCTATGGCTAAAATTATTAGAGGCAGATGATCAGCAGGACAGCCAGGCAATGTGCATTCTTCAAAAGGAAATAAATATGGCACCCTCCATATCCCTGTCACTTCAGGGGCTCGATTCACTATAGCGTAATAACTGCTATCACAGCAGTTATCACGCGATCCGCCTCGCGCGTAAAAGATTACTTTGCGTGATAAGCGAAGGTTTGCACGTGATCGCGGCAGATCATGTGATAATTGCTGTGATAGCAGTTATCACCCTACAGTGAATCGAGCCCCAGGTGTGCTTTAGGGCCCATTTCCACTTGTGCGGTGCGAATTAGTCGCGGAAAACGCAAAATGAATTTGCACGCGGATGCAAATTTTACCGCAAATTCGCGGGCGTTTTCAGAGATGTTAGTAAGTATGCGAATTTAACTATATCAGTGCCTGTGTGCTTTTACATTGATTTTATGGGAAAACGCCCGCAAATTTGTGGTAAAATTTGCATACGAAAGAGCATGCGAATTCCCTATTAAATACATTGTATGCGAATCGCATTGCGGTATGTGAATTCTGCGGGGTCTACCGTGCAGATTTTTTCTGCACAGCAAAACGCTCAGAAATCCTGACAAGTGGAAACAGGCCCATCCACTTGTATTCTCTATGCGAATCAGCATGCAGGAAACGCATGCAGATTCGCTCTAGTGGAATCGGGCCCTTAACCCTCCTGGCGGTCTATTAGAAACCGCCAGGGGGCAGCGCAGCAGTCTTTTAAATTTTTTTTTTTTTTTTAAATCATGTAGCGAGCCTAGGGCTTCATCCCCCCACCCGCTTCGATCGCCTGCGGCGATCTTTGATCAGGAAATCCCGTTCAAAGAACACAAAGCTACATGTTACACTGCAATGCTAACGTCACACTGTGAACGTCCGATAGACTTCTTATTGTAGTGCGGTAACCTGCGTTATAAGACTTTATTAAATGCAGCACCACAACGTCCTACTGTGAACTTAGCCTAACAGCGGTTATTATGCTGTTGTGTATACAGCAGAGAGGAAGTTCAGGTCCGCTTTAATCTTAATTTAGGCCGGATTTGTATTCACTGTAGATTATATCGAAAGGCTGTTATATAAAGTGACACTGAGATCTGTGTGTGACATAAATACTGTACAACAAGGACTGTGACATTGCAGGCATGTCCTGCGGGCTGTGATGATAAATAAAGATCTTATGGATGAGCCGGTTTGTGTCATCTATGGGGCTGAGTTGTCGGGCAATGTCTGCTCTCCGTCTCTGCAGAACTGTTCTTCACGGATTCCAGAATCAGCCTAATACACACAATCAATTTCGATTGGCCAGTTTTTCCACCACCAAGGGCCCATACTTGTATCTGCTGCTTCTGAAGAAGCCGGTTATCCTGTGAAACGGCTGTTAGGCTAAGATTTATTGCATGTACATTTTGAAGGTGTCGGGAGCATAAATAAAAGGTGACTTCTGTATGCAATTGGTGCCCGGAAATTCTCTTTCCTCTCAACTTTTTGATATAATTATCTGCTGGAGGCACAATTGCTTGTCTGCACCTGCATCTCCTGATCTGCCAAGTCTGCATCTAGTGCCGATTTTTTCTTCTTACAAAATTTGATGGACTACAAGGTTAAAGAGACTCTGAAGTCTCATAACAATCATGTTTTTATATAAAAAATCTCTTTAACATGATTGCCCTACCTAAAACGCTGCATCTCTGCGGCTGAACTCTAAATCCCCCCAACTCAACCCCCCCCCCCCCCCCCCCCAATCCACTGCTTTCTTGGACATGGATTTTGCTGCCCCGGGAGGCAGAGCTTTCAACTGCAGCTCTGCCTCCATTTGCATCAATCCATTGCGGATCTCCGCCTCTCCGGGGTGAGGCGGAGATACGTACTGATAGACCCGTGGAGAGGCAGAGCTGCAGCTGAAAGCTCTGCCTCTCACGGAAGTGCTCCCTGCAGTGTGCCCCGGGGAGTTTGGGGGGATTTAGTTAGAGTTCAGCCACAGGAATGCGGTGTTTTAGTTAGGGCTATCATGTTAAACAGATTTTTAATATAAAAACATGATTTTTGTGAGACTTCAGAGTCTCTTTAAGTATACCTTAGGGCTGCATATATTGCTGGTACAGTATCCAGGGCTCCTTAAAAATTTCAGCCATTACTGAATAGAGGCAGCCACTGGCTTCCTGTGAGTGGCTCTGATACCTCTGTGGGCGGGACTTGCAGCACGTGTCCTGCAAAACTTTCTGCTCACACTTGAGCCAATCGTGAAGCCTCTCTTAAAAATGCAGCCAGTCATCATAAACCACGCACATCTGTAATGCAAGTGGCTCCGGTACCTCCACGGGCGGGACTTAGCACTAGGGATGATCAAAGGTATGCATATTTTTCTGAGTTGATGCAAATATATATGCAGCTTGAAAATGGACCAATCAATTTAAACCTGGGTTTAAAATGATTGGTCCGTTTTCAAACTGCATACATTTGCATAAAAAAAATTGCATAATTTCAGAAAAATTTGCATCTCATTAATCATCCCTACTTGGCACTCTCCTCACCACTCTCCTTAGTTTTGCAATGAGTAGGTCCGCTCTGATCTGCACTACAAGTGAAAGTAGCCTGTACTGCGCTCCACACGCTACCAGGCTCCACATGCTAGAGCAGCTGACCATGGGTTGCACATCGACATATGAAGCATGCACCGCCCACTGACATATGCAGCATGCACAAGCCACTGACATGACGGTGTTAAAATGTCAGTGGGCGGTGCATGCTTCATATGTCAGTGGGTGGTGCATGTGTCATATGTCAGTGGGCGGTGCATATGTCATATGTCATTGGGCGGTGCATGTGTCATGTCAGTGGGCGGTGCATGTGTCATGTGTCAGTGGGCGGTGCATGCTTCATATGTCAGTGGGCGGTGCATGTGTCATATGTCAGTGGGCGGTGCATGCTTCATATGTCAGTGGGTGGTGCATGTGTCATGTCAGTGGGCAGTGCATATGTCATATGTCAGTGGGCGGTGCATGTCATGAAGCATGCACCGCCCACTGACACATGCACCGCCCACTGACATATGAAGCATGCACCGCCCACTGACATATGACACATGCACCACCCACTGAATTATGACACATGCACCGCCTACTGACATATGAAGCATGCACCGCCCACTGACACATGACACATGCATCGGCCACTGACATGACACATGCATCGGCCACTGACATGACACATGCACCGCCCACTGACATATGACATATGCACCGCCCACTGACATGACACATGCACCGCCCACTGACATGTGACACATGCACCGCCCACTGACATATGGCACATGCACCGCCCACTGACATATGACACATGCACCGCCCACTGACATGTGACACATGCACCGCCCACTGACATATGAAGCATGCACCGCCCACTGACACATGCACCGCCCACTGACATGACACATGTATCGGCCACTGACATATGACACATGCACCGCCCACTGACATGACACATGCACCGCCCACTGACATATGAAGCATGCACCACCCACTGACATATGACGCATGCACCGCCCACTGACATATGACGCATGCACCGCCCACTGACATATGAAGCATGCACCGCTCACTGACATATGAAGCATGCACCGCCCACTGACATGACACATGCACCGCCCACTGACATATGCAACGCCCACTGACATATGACACATGCACCGCCCACTGACATGACACATGCAGCGGCCACTGACATATGATGCATGCACCGCCCACTTTTTACTATATCCAGAGTCAGAATCACGTAAGGGCCAAAAAACATATTTTCTATAACAGAAGTTTTATTATATCAGAGTTTACTATACCAGGCGCTGCTCCCATAGACTTATAATGGAGATTGGCCGGGACCTGGAGAGGTAGTTTACTATACCCGAATGTTTACTATATCAGAGTTTAATATAACGAGATGATAGTGTATTACTTTTCTCATCTACATCTTGCAGGTGCTGAAACGTATTCTGAGCTAACATGAGATAACATCTCCTATGAGGAAGTTCAGGAAAAACCTGAAGATCACCATTCTTGTAAAGCCGTGTTTGTGACATGCGGGTCCATTCCCTGCCCTGCGGTATAACGGCCGAGTGCAGACTGTGCACTGCAATTCTACCGGTAAGAACGGCACCAGAGTAGCGCGCATTGCGCAATCAGCGCACCTCACTGTACACAGGTCACACTCACAGCCCTGTGGTGTCCGTAGGCAAAATTGCCGTGTCAAACGAGCATCAGTTTCTGCACACGCCTGTTTTACCGCAGGATACCGCAAAATCGACCCCGTGATCTTTAAAAGCAAACCCCGGTCCTCCCACTGACCACCAATCCAACACTGAGACCCTCAAAAGTTCACGACCGCACTCCTGCACACAGAGCAGGATCATCCACCAGGCAAGCTAGGCAGGTGCCTGAGGCCTAGTGGCTGTCAAGGGGTCCTGACCCCTCTCCAACCCAGATTACGAAAAAGATCATAAGGGGGCACCACAGATACCACCTTGTTTAGGGCCCCATTCCATCCAACTCTGATGCAGCAGAGGATTTACGCCACCTGCTGCTTCCGCTCCCAACGCGATCGTGTGCACCCGAGAGGGGTGATTAAGCTGTCATATGACACTTTGGCCGGTGTTGTGTCTGATTACGCTGCCTGTTATTTTTGCACTGCCCGTAGGAGACTGTGCGGCCACAGTTCCTGTTTATATATGCTGCTGGTGGTAAAATATAAAATATCTCCGCTCCCACACATCCTACACTCCCTAAATTTTCAGGGTAGGGAGGGGACCCCCCAAACTACCTCTATGCCAAATTGCAGCCCCCGAGACCCACTGGTTCCCGAGATAGGTTTCTCTAATCTATCTCCTGAACCAGTGGGGCTTGGGCGCTGCAATTTGGCATAGAGGTAGTTCGGGGGGTCCCCTCCCTACCCTGGAATTTTGAGGGGTGTAGGATGTGTGGAAGCAGAGATAGTTATTATTTTACCTTCAGCAGCATAATTAACTTCACACTGAGCATGCATGCTACTCAGTGTGGAAGGGAGCTTCCAGGCAGCGCAATCAGACATTACACCGGCATCCCTGCTCACTCTGACGTAAGTGTCGGGTTGATGACGTCATCAAGCTGCGACCTGGAACTTAACAGCAGTGCAAGCGAGGATGCCGGCCAGAGCGGAGGGGGGTAGAGCTGCTCATCGCTGGAGCCTGGGAGGTGAGTAAAGGCTGCTGGCTATATGGGGGACACCACACCCAGATATCTATACTCCGGGGGATCCGGCTGCCTGCCCCCCCCCCCCCCCCAAATATGCCTCCCCCCCCCCCCCCCCCCCCGCATGTAAAATGGCCTGGTCCTTAAAGGGAAACTGAAGTAAGAGTTATACGGAGGCTGCCATATTTATTTCCTTTTAATCAATACCAGTTGCCTGCCTGTTAGCTCTGCAGTAGTATCTGAATAACACCAGAAACAAGCATGCAGCTAGTCTTGTCACATCTGACTTTAAAGTCTGAAACACCTGATCTGCTGCATGCTTATTCAGGGGCTATGGCTAATAGCATTAGAGGCAGAGGATCAGCAGGGCTGCCAGGCAACTGGTATTGCTTAAAAGGAAATAAACATGGCAGTCTCCATATACCTCTCTCTTCAGTTCCCCTTTAACCTCCCTGGCGGTATGAATTGTGTGCGGCTGCGCGGCCACGGAAGGGTTTTTCCTCACTTTTTTTTTTTAGCATGTAGCTAGCCTAACGCTTCCCCCCTCCCTGCGGCGTCCCCACGTACCGTTAGATCGCCGCGGCGCCGCTTGCCCATAAGGAAATCCCGTTCTGAACGGGATTTCCTTGAGGGCTTTCCCCGTCGCCATGCCGATGAACGGAGTGACGTCATCGACATCGCCGACGTTGTGACGTCACAAAGAATCGCGATCCACCCCATAGCGCAGCCTGGCGCCCATTGGCCAGGCTGCGCAAGGGGTATGCAGGGGGGGAGCCATGTATCGCGGCGGGTAGCGGCGCATCGGCGGCGGGCGGCAGCGATCGCAGCAAACATGCAGCTAGCAAAGTGCTAGCTGCGTGTTTGAAAAAAAAAATTATGCAAATCGGCCCATTAGGGGCTGAGGAATCCTCCGCGGCGGCTTACCCCGTGTCCAGCACGGGGTTACCGATAAGGAGGTTAAGGCAGGTTAGGCAGCTGGTCCCCAGAGGGTTAAAGTAAATCTGTAATGTGGCAAAACCTTCTTCCAGGTATTCAGAAGTGCACGGGAGCATATTGTAAAAGTACGCTTCCGCGCATGCACCTCGCGGCGATGACTTTTATAAAATCCCCGTGTCTCCATAGACTAACATGACTTCCAGGCCGACGCAGATCACCACAGCTCGCCACAGAAGACGTGCAGTAATGTACTTCTGGACCAGCGGCGGGGATGCGGCGAGAACGTCCCTTCCATCGCATCACAATGTGGAAGTATGAAAATCTTCATAGACTTTCATTTCAAATTAAAACACCTATTTTTTCTTGCTGTGTTTGCCTGCAGCTGTGCTCCTATCTGATGGAGCAGAGGGGGCTATACACACAGATAGGCATCCGGCATAACAAGTTAGAACTCTTTACTGAAGAAAAATATGCAGAGATAAATCGCACACTGCCATCAGGAAATGCAGCTTACTTACAACAGAGAGGAACACAGGGTGAATACAGGAAATAATCACAATACCATAGAAATCTACACATCATTCTGCAGACAGTGACATCTAGTGGTTGCTTTACTATACTGCAGTTGAAAGTCATTGGGCTTGATTCACAAAAGGGTGCTAACATAGCACACCTAAAAGCTTTGGACATGCTAACTAGGGTGCTAAGTAGTTAGCACATACAAACTACTTAGCACCATAGTTAGCACATGCAAACTTAGCACCGTAGTTAGCACATGCAAATTACTACTTAGCACCGTGCTAACTAGGGTGCTAAGTAGTTTGCATGTGCTAACTACGGTGCTAAGTAGTTTGCATGTGCTAACTACAGTGCTATGTAGTTTGCATGTGCTAACTACTTAAGCACCCTAGTTAGCATGTGCAAAGTATGTTAGCACATGCAAAGAAGCTTTTCACTGCCGTGCTAACACTTAGCACCCTTTTGTGAATCAAGCCTATTCTGTTGATACTACCAACACTATCCATACAGATACAGACCTCTACAGTTTGTTGGCTTCCTGTTCAGAAAGACAGGTCTTGCAATTCCACTTCCTGTGAAGCAGAAGTCCAGAGAATTCCGGTGAGGGATTCACAAAGTACTGTAGTCGGAGGTTCAGCGCTGTATTTTTAGAGGAGATCAAGATGGCCTCACCATAGCTCTGAAACACAAGGCATAGCATAGGCAATGCCAACCTGGAGTTGCAGAGAGATATATGATACAGATATCCCACCTTTCCCCCATACGCAGTCCTGGTGGCTTCATTGTGTAGAATCCTGGGCTGTGGTGGATTGTCCCCAGCTATCAGCAGTTATTTCACTCTTTGTCACCTCCATGCAGAGAGACCATCCAGGCAGTGCTGATGTATCTATAGTTTCAGGACTGTAGAGTCTTATCTAGAGATCCAGAATTTGAGCAAGGCTGGAGAAATCTTCCTATTGTATCTGCAGGTATCCCGTGGCATTAGCAGAAGGTCCGTGTGTTTTCGTGAATAAGAGGTAATCGATGGGAAATAAGGTGGCTGCCATACAAGAAAGGTATAGGTAGACAAATCTACTCATCAATTACAATTCTGTAATGAGGATAGAGATATTAGGCAATGATAAATCATTTGGTAGATTACTTATGGAAATTAGAGAATATTTATCCAGCTTTGGTGTTCCATCAAGAAGACACATAATCATTGTCCAAGATGAGTTAAGGGACAGCAAGATTTCACTCCCCAAGCAATGTTCTCAAGGCCTGAGCTTCACCCAGCAGCACAGGTCACTTTTGTCACTATTGCTCCAGACACTCACGGCAGCGTGGAGGGGTTCGGTGAAGGTGGCAGTGAAGGTGTGGAGATGTTGGATCGGTTCACACAGGTCATAGAAGGACAGTCGTCCAGCCTGATAATCCAGATAGACACCAATCTTCTGCCGGGGAAAATTTTGGATCACTGAGGTGTCCTTATTGTCATGCACTGCTGAAATCCCTCCGTCTCTTTTCAGGCACCAAGACTTGTTGTTTTTGCCAAACCAAAAATTACTTCCGACCCTTGGCGTGCTTGGATAGGCCACACCTATCAGGCATTCACCAAACTTGCTCATCTCCACTTCCCAGTAATGCTTTCCGGAGGTAAAACTTGCACAACTCACAGCTTGATAATTGTGGAATCTGTCCAGTGCTTTGGGACGATCCTGGTCATTCTGGGTGTAGGTGGCACATTTCAAGTCTCCGGACAAAAGAACAGAATTAGCAGCTGTATTAGGATCTAAGAGAAGATCGACAGAATCTTTTCCAGGATTCAGGAGATCAGACAAGCCTTGACGAACACTTGCTGTAATCAAACCCTCGTCCAGATCACCTAGTTCACCTATGTCCTCATTATCGTCCTCTCCAGGGACATAAGAGGCCTCCATGGCTGAATCTTGTAGGACGGTCAGTGGGTCAGTTGTGTTGCTGAGCTCCTCAAGGTGACGCATCCTCCTGGACAACCTGTCGTTCTTAATTTCCAGCTCCTGGATCATATCCGAAATGGCATTTGAGATCTTCTTTTCCTGTTGGGAGCCGTTGGTCAGAACTTTCTCCTCCAGCGCGTCCAGCCGTTTCCTGAAGTCTCCGAAGAGGGACGTCACTCTCTCCGTCTCTCCGGTTGCCTTCTGTAGCACTTGTACACTGCGTTCCTTTAATTGCTCTACAGATTTCTCGGTTTCCTTGCTTTTACCGCCCATGGTCTGCAGAATATTTCTTATGTTTTCCTTCTTCTTATCTGAGGCCTCCTCCAGAGATGTCACCTGGTGCCCCTTGTGTGTCCCCGCCAGGCAGCAGGAGACACAGATGCAGACATCCTCCACGGTGCAGAAATACTTGAGGGCCTCCTTGTGGACTGAACACTTTCTGTTCTCCAGGGAAGCTGTGGGAGTGATCAGGACATGTTCTGGGGACTTGATGTGTTTCTCTAAGTGTTTGGCGCAGAGGGAAGCCTCACACAGCAGACAGGTCCTCACGGCCGGCACTGAGGAGTCACAGTAGGTGCAGCTGATCTCGCTGGGCTCCTCAGAAGGCTGAGCAGACAGGACTTGCTCTGCTATGTTACGGAGTGTTACGTTCCTCCGCAGAGCAGGCCTCTCCAGGCACTCCTCTCTGCACTCTGGACAGGAATAAACCCCAGAGGCTGCCTGTGTGTCCAGCACACGATCAATACATCCCCGGCAGAAGTTGTGTCCACAGCTCAGGGTGACCGGATCCGTGTAAATGTTCAGACAGACGGCACAGTCCAGCTCTTCCCTCACTGCTGCAGAAGCCATGGCTGAGAGAAAAAGAAAGTGAAAGTAGATGGAACATGTTTATCTGCTGACCTCTCCCCTGTTAACTCTGCACATTCCACTGCCTAGCACACACCCAGTATACACTGCCTGCTATACAATGGTCACAGCTAAACTCAGACACATCAGCTTACACTTTGAGGCCCGGTGCACACCAAAACCCGCTAGCAGATCCGCAAAATGCTAGCAGGTTTTTAAACGCTTTTTATTTTTGTGAGGCGTTTTGCATACCTCCCAACATTTTAAGTGTCGAAAGCGGGACACTTAGGCCACGCCCCTGGCCACGCCCCAACCCCCTAGCCACGCCCACTATTTTATTTTATTTATTTTTTAAATTTATTTTTTATTAAAAATTTTTAATTAATTACTCCCGAAAGGGAGGGTGCCAGTGGGAGGGGGAGGAGGGTGGTGAGGGTGGCCGAGGGGGGGGGAAAGAAAACCCGATCGAGGCACCAGCCCGGGGATGCGTATGCGGCATGGATGCCGCATGGACGCTATTAAGCTTCTCCCTCCCTCCCTCCTAATGTGCCCCCAGTGTCCCCTTATGTGATTAATTAGGGGGGTTGTCAGTGGAGGGGGGGGAGAATGCCCGTCACCGTGGGTGGGGAGGAGGGTGCCACTTTTAGGTGGGGGGGGGGGCGCCTGGGCAGAGAATGGAGGCGGAAAAACTGATCGAGGCTCCAGCCGCGGTACTGAGGGATGCGGGAGCCCGGCTTCAATACTTCCTCCCTCCCTCCCTCTGTGAATGCCCCCTAATGTATGTCCGTGTGCCCCCCTCTCCTCCCCTCCCTATAGGCAGAGTGAGCGCAGCGGAGCGGGCAGTCGGGTCCTCTTACCGCTGGCTGATGCACGCGTACTGTCTCTATCCGACCTCCATGTGCTTCCTGTGACGTCATAGTAAACAGGAAGCACATGGAGGTCGGATGCCAGAGACAGTACGCGTGCATCAGCCAGCGGTAAGAGGACCCGACTGCCCGCTCCGCTGCGCTCACTCTGCCTATAGGGAGGGGAGGAGAGGGGGGCACACGGACATACATTAGGGGGCATTCACAGAGGGAGGGAGGGAGGAAGTATTGAAGCCGGGCTCCCGCATCCCTCAGTACCGCGGCTGGAGCCTCGATCAGTTTTTCCGCCTCTATTCTCTGCCAGCCGTCGGGATTCGAGAGGGGGGGCCCGGGATAGCGGGAGGGCCCCCCCAAATCGGGAGAATCCCGACGAAAACGGGACGGTTGGGGGGTATGCGTTTTGCGGATTGCTGCTGCGGATTTCAGTGTAGTACATTTCTGAATAGAGTACTGGTTAAGGGCTCTGCCTTTGACATGGGAGACCAGAGTTCGAATCCTGGCTAGGGTCAGTACCTATTCAGTAAGGAGTTCAAGGCAAGACTCCCTAACCCTGCAGGGTGGCCTCCTGAGCGCGTCCCAGTGGCTGCAGCTCTTGAGCGATTTGAGTCTAACAGGAGAAAAGCGCTATACAAATGTCCGGATTATTATTATTATATATTGTTACAGTAAAGCTGTTACTGAACAGCTTCTGTAACAAAACCGCCTGGCAAACCGCTCTGATCTGCTGTTTTTCAGAGAGGTTTGCGTTTTTCCTATACTTAACATTGAGGCAGAAACGCCTCCGCAATCCAAAAAATGCCTCACCCCGGGAGGATTCGTTTCTGCAAAACTCCTCTCGCTGTGGCGTGCACACCCCCATTGAAATGCATTACCCTAGCGTATCCGCAGCCGCAAGCAGCTGCAGAAACGCTCAAAAAGCCGCTCGGTGTGCCCCAGCCCTATCTCTAATACCCTCTGTAGTCATAGTTTAATGTCCTACCATATTATTATTATGTATTTATATAGCAGTGACATCTCCTGCAGCACTTTACAGAGTACATAGTCATGATGTCACTGACTGTCCTCAGAGGAGCTCACACTCTAATCCTACCATAGTCCTAGTCTAATGTCCTACCATATTATTATTATGTATTTATATAGCACTGACATCTCCTGCAGCACATTACAGAGTACATAGTCATGTCACTGACTGTCCTCAGAGGAGATCACAATCTAATCCTACCATAGTCATAGTCTAATGTCCTACCATATTATTATTATGTATTTATATAGCACTGGCATCTCCTGCAGTACATTACAGAGTACATAGTCATGTCACTGACTGTCCTCAGAGGAGCTCACAATCTAATCCTACCATAGTCATAGTCTAATGTCCTACCATATTATTATTATGTATTTATATAGCACTGACATCTTCTGCAGCACATTACAGAGTACATAGTCATGTCACTGACTGTCCTCAGAGGAGCTCACACTCTAATCCTACCATAGTCATAGTGTAATGTCCTACCATATTATTAATATGTATTTATATAGCACCAACATCTTCTGCAGCACATTACAGAGTACATAGTCATGTGACTGACTGTCCTCAGAGGAGCTCACACTCTAATCCTACCATAGTCATAGTCTAATGTCTTACCATATTATTATTATGTATTTATATAGCACTGACATCTTCTGCAGCACATTACAGAGTACATAGTCATGTCACTGACTGTCCTCAGAGGAACTCACAATCTAATCCTACCATAGTCATAGCCTAATGTCCTACCATATTATTATTATGTATTTATATAACACTGACATCTTCTGCAGCACATTACAGAGCACATAGTCATGTCACTGACTGTCCTCAGAGGAGCTCACACTCTATTCCTACCATAGTCATAGCCTAATGTCCTACCATATTATTATTATGTATTTATATAACACTGACATCTTCTGCAGCACATTACAGAGTACATAGTCATGTCACTGACTGTCCTCAGAGGAGCTCACAATCTAATCCCTACCATAGTCATAGCCTAATTTCCTATCTTGTTATCCTGTTTATATAGCAGTGACACCTGATGGGCAAATTGTGTGTAATGCGATGGTTTGGTGACAGGTGAACTTGTTAGGTAGCTTGCAGATTCTGACACAAACAAGGGTTCACCTGCCAAAGCAAGCCACACACATCCAAAACAATGTTCCCTCTGCTGGATGCAACAGACAAGGGGGTGTGGCTGTGAGACATCACTCCCCTCCAATCACTGGAGAAAGCGGGAGTGATGTCATGGCCACTCTCAGGAATGATAGGACACCTCTCTGACTGATATTCACTATTCACATGAACGCCACTATTTTATTTAAAGTGTGCAAATTTGGACAGAGGCGCCAGGCAGGTTAAAATGATCTAAAAACAACTAAAAAGGAGGAGTACAGGTGGACTTACCTCCTGAAATGATGGACAATCGAGATTGTTCAAATCGCAAATAACAATTTATTTTGGCACTCTGCAACACGTTTCGCAGGTATAACCCGCTTCATCAGGCAAGGAGTGCAAGCTAAAAATCAAGCATACAAACCATAAACAATATACAAAACAAAACACGACCCTAAGAGCTTGCCATCATAATACAAAATGCAAAAATGACATATGTCTGTCACAGAAGGGGCGATCTGCTGTAACAGGAGACGTGCAAACAACAAGGGCCTGATTTACCAAAGGGCGATAAGCTATATAGCGACGACATATTACGCTGTGCTGTACAGAGTATATTGTCTTGTCACTAACTGTCCTCAGAGGGGCTTACAATCTAATCCCTACCATAGTCATATGTCTATGTATGTATCGTGTAGTGTGTGTATCGTAGTCTAGGGCCAGTTTAGGTGGAAGCCAATTAACTTATCTGTATGTTTTAGGATGTGGGAAGAAACCCGAGTGCCCGGAGGAAACCCCCACAGACACGGGGAGAACATACAAACTCCTTGCAGATGTTGACCGGGCTGTGATTCGAACCGGGAACCCAGCGCTGCAAGGCAAGAGCGCTAACCACTACGCCACCATACTGCCTACTACTATAAACCATTTCACAGCAGCAGACATTATTAGATGGGATACCACAATTACACCATTTACTCCATACTGCTTATTATATGTATATATACATGAATCATGCCCTCTCCTTTCATTTCCCAAATTTACATTCTCAAATTTATCAAAGAAAAAAGACCTGGACATCCACAGAAGACAACAGTGGTGGATGATAGCAGAATCATTTCCATGGTGAAAAGAAACCCCCTTATAACAGCCATCCGAGGGATCAACACTCTCCAGGGGGTAGGCGTTTCGCTATCCAAGCCTACCATAAAATGAAGACTGCATGAAGTAAATACAGAGTGCGCACTGCAAGGTGCAAGCCACTCATGAGCCTCAAGAGTAGAAAGACTAGATTGGACTTTGCTAAAGAACGTCTAAGAAAGCACAGCACAGTTCTGGAAAAACATTCTATGGACAGATGAAACCAAGATCAACCTCAACAAGAATGATGGCAAGAGAGAAGTATGGAGAAGGCATGGAACAGCTCATCATCCAAAGCATACAGCATCATCTGTAAAGCATGGTTGAGGCAGAGTGATGGCTTGGGCGTGCATGGATGCCAGTGGTACTTGGACAGCAGTGTTTATTGATGAAATGACACAGGGCAGAAGCAGCCGAATGAATTCTGAGGCGTTCAGAGACATACTGTCTGCTCAAATCCCACTAAATGTAATCATATTGATTGGACGGTGTATCATAATACAGATGCACAATGACCCAAAACATACAGCCAAAGCAACCCAGGAATTTACTGAAGCAAAGAAGTGACAAATTCTTGAATAGCCAAGTCAGTCGCCTGATCTTAACCCAACTGAGCAATCATTTCACTTGACACATAATGTGAAAGGCAGCGTTTTATGTCATGTTTTATGTTAATGTTGTGTGTGTTTTTTGGTGCGTTTGCGTTTAACACAGATGCATTTTTCAAGCATTTTGCATGCGTTTTAATGCGTTTGCATATATAAAACGCATATGCATTCTGTATGCGTTTTTATATTTACATTGATGCAAATCACCAGGTAGACAACAGGAAGTGGAAATACATCCGAAATCTTTATTTAAAAAAAAAAAACGCATAAAAAAACATCAAAAACGCATACAAAACGCGCTGGCGAAAAAATAACTTGCCTGAGCATTTTCACAGTTACAAAGAGGCTTTGCACACACTCAGACAGGCCCTTACAGCAGCCAAACATTCATACTTCTCCGCACTAATCTCCTCACACTCCCACAACCCTAAACTACTCTTTGCTACATTCAACTCCCTCCTCCGACCCCCACCTCCACCTCCCACTTCCTACATCACAGCTGAGGACTTTGTCTCCTTCTTTAGTGATAAAATCACCAACCTTTGAAAAAACTTTAACCAGCAGCCTTCTCTTTCCATATATACCCCAAACCTGACATCCTCCCTGACAACCTTCTCACCACTAACCAAACTCACTGTTTCCTCTCTCATCTCTAAATCACGACCCACACTACATGCCCACTTGACCCCATGCCCTCTCACCTCATTACTCACTCATCCTCTACCATCTCACCTGCCTTAACTTCACTCCTTATCCTTTCTCTCACCAGAGGCATCGTTCCATCCTCCTTCAAACAAGCCCTTATAATCTTATTCTCAAAAAACCTTCTCTTGACTCCTCTTCCCGGCCCAACTACCAACCTATTTCTCTCCTCCCCTTCTCTTCAAAACTACTTGAGCGCTACGTCTATACTGACTTAGTCCATCACCTCACTGCTAATTCTCTGTTTGATGACCTCCAATCTGGATTCTGCCCCAGCCACTCTACAGAAACTGCCCTACTTAAAGTAACCAGCGACCTGGTGACTGCTAAATCTAAAGGCTTCTACTCTATTTTTATCCTCCTAGACCTCTCCTCTGCTTTTGACACAGTGGACCACCCCCTACTTCTCCAAATCTTCTCATCCATGGGCATTCAGGGTCTTGCTCTCTCCTGGCTTTCCTCCTAGCTCTCAGATAGGAACTTCAGAATCGTTCACTCCAGCACCACCTTCTCTCCACGTCCCCTCACTATTGGAATTCCCCAAGGCTCAGTCCTCGGACGTCTCCTTTTCTCTATCTACACATATGGTGTTGGTCAGCTCGTCAGCTCCTTTGGTTTCCAATATCACCTATACGCTGACGATACCCAGATCTACATTTCAGCATCTGACTTGGACACCTTAAAAGCTCGTGTCCCGGATCGTCTCAATGCAATCGCCTCTTTCATGTCCTCCCGTTCTCTGAAACTCAATATGGACGAGACTGAAATAGTAGTCTTCCCACCTCACAACTCAATGCCCCTGCCAGACATCACTATTTCTGTTGATGGCACTTCCATAACACCTGTCCCCCAGGCTCGCTGTCTAGGTGTCATTTTGCACTCAAGTCTCACATTCAAACCACACATTACCAAACTATCCTCCTCTTGTTGCCTCCACCTAAAAAACATCTCCCGCATCCGCCCCTTTCTAACACAGGACGCTACCAAACTTCTGGTGCACGCCCTGATTATTTCCTGACTATATTCAGTGTTCTCCCCAGAAATATTTTCCAGCCGGGTGGCATGAAAAAGTAGCCGGGTGGGGAAGTAAGGTTACGCAGGGTGCTGCTGGGTCAGAAAGTAAGGAACGCTGAAAGGAGAGTGAGGGTCATACTGGCTGGGGAATCGCACTGGCTGGGGAGAGGTCAGCATCACACTGAGTGCTACTGGGTGGGACGATAACTTGTTCAAGAAACAAAAATCGCATTGCGAATACTCACAAAATGCTGTATGCAGTGCATTTCTGATTTTCATACAAATCGCAACTGCAGTGTGAATGCCACCATAGGGCAGCTTTGTCATAGCGATTCTCTGTTCGCTGGCGTTCAGCAAAGCTCTAAGGATTCCCTGAAAAGCACCTGTGTGAATGGGGCCTTAGTGCCATAGCCCCATCATCACATATATGACCTGACACCATTCACCATCCCTGCATGCAATGTATGTTACTCCTGCTGCTGCACACACTAGTTGCAGAGGAGTGCTGACTTAAAGCTGATCACACGGGCAGGCGATATGAGTGGTGAGAACTCCAGCGAAGACTTTGCAAAAGCCATGCTAGTTTAAAGGGGAACTGAAGTGAGAAGAATATGGAGGCTGCTATATTTATTTCCTTTTAAACAATACACATTGCATGGCAGCCCTGCTGATCTACTTGGCTGCAGTAGTGTCTCAATCAGACAAGAAACAGGCATGCAGTAATCTTGTCAGATCTGACAACGTCAGAAACACCTGATCTGCTGCATGCTTGTTCAGGGGCTATGGCTAAAAGTATTATAGGCAAAGGCTCAGCGAGGCTGTCGGGTAAATAAAGATGGCAGCCTCCTTATACCTCTCACTACAGTTCTGTACAGCACAGTGATTTGTGAACATACAAGTAGTCTGTCTGAACTCAATGGATGTATGTCTTTCTCAACCTAAATAACTAACTGCTGAGACAAAAAAAAAGGCTAAACTTGATGTAAAATGCTGAACTAAACTTTTTGCCATTGCCCATACTGAAAGCTAGATATCACAGTGATGGAACTGAACAATTTGGGGTTAATAGCTAGCAAACCAAGTGTCAGCTTGTGATAAAGTGCAGAGACACAGGAGGCAGAATGAAAGCTGCCTTTTACAGCCTCTGTAAACCACTTATCTCTCTCACCGAATGCTCCAGAATAAAGAAACATGTTGATATGTTAATGTGCCACACTTCTTTGAGGTCTCTGACATTCTTGTGACCTGAAGGACCTGGGGAAGGGGGCATTGTACATGCTGCTCTGACGGAGAGGAAGAGAAGAACGTCTGTCCACTGTAGTAGCCAGCGGGAGTGACTCACCAAAAGATAAATCAAACCGCACATTCTTTTCAGTGCGGACTCCAGCTGAAAGTTCCCTCGGTCTGCCTGTTCCTCTCTCTGCTATGAGATTTCCCCGCCCTTCCACGCTGCTGATAGGAAGGAAGGAGCTGAGGAAGAGGGCGGAGATGGTGTCTCTGCTTGCGTTTCAAGCTGTCATGTCTATCGTGCGGAGGAAAGAATTAATGATGCAGAAAGCGGCCAATCACAGCAGCCGGGCGGGGACAGAGATCTGGTGGGCGCTCCGCCCGGGTAATAGGCTCTGGGGAGAACACTGTATATTGCAACTCTCTGCTCTGCAGCCTCCCTGCCAATTGTTTAGCCCCGCTACACTCTATCATGACCTCTGTTGCACGACTCATCCACCTCTTCTCCCGCTTCTCCAGCCCAATTCCCCTCCCCCAGTCCCTTCACTGGCTGCCAGTCACACCTCATCCACCTCTCCTCTCGCTTCTCCAGCCCAAGCCCCCTCTGCCAGTCCCTTCACTGCCTGCCAGTTACACCTCATCCACCTCTCCTCCCGCTTCTCCAGCCCAATTCCCCTCTGCCACTCCCTTCACTGGCTGCCAGTTACACAAAGGATACAATTTAAAATCCTTAAAGAGAACCAGAGAAGAAGCACCCTCTTGTATTTTACCTTATAAATCAGTGGGAACATGACAGTAAACACCTAATCTGCTCTTTGTTTCATTGTTCTCTGTTTAATCTGACTGTTATCACCTCTGATAAGAATCCCCGACTGAGCACTCAGGCTGCTCAGTCTAACTTTGCTACGGAAAGATTATAGCAGAGTCTGTCTTCTGTGGTGTCTTTTCAAGCCCAAGCCTGCCCCCTTGTGGCTCTGCTATAGTGACTCAGCTTAGCTATAATCATTCCCTGCAAAGCCAGACTGAATGCTCAGTCTGGGATTCTTATGACTGCTGATAACAGACACTTTTAGCAGTGAGGATGAAATGGAGAGCATGGTAAGTGTTTTCTCTAATGTTCTTACTGATATATATGGTAAATTACACAAGGGTGCTTCGTCTCTGGTTCCCTTTAAGCCCCATCTACACGATACGATTCTTTGTGCGATTCGATTACGATTCTATTTACGATCCGATTAAATCCGACATGTCCGATCGGGATTAGATTCAATTCAATTTGCGATTGCTTTGCAATGGCAAATCGAATTGAATCGAATTGAATCCCGATTGGACATGGCGGATTTAATCGAATCGTAAATAGAATCGTAATCGAATTGCACAAATAATCGTATCATGTAGATTGGGCTTTACTCTCGACCTACAAAGCTCTCCACAACATAGCTCCTTCCTATCTTAAAGCGGAATATAACCCTGCATTTCAACTTTGCTCTAAAACATTATTTACAGCATATTATATGCAACCAGCATTTTTTTTTTTTACTAGACCAGCATTGGAAGGGTTACACAGAGTTTTAAAGTTCCTGGAGATTTCTGCAGAAGCATCCGAAGCTGAAATAGATACATTTTGTTTACATAAATGTATCTAAGTGTTGAATGTGACTCACTCTCTCTGACTGAGCTGGAGGACAGCCAAAGTGTGTAACATTCAACACTTAGATACATTTATGTAAACAAAATGTATCTATTTCAGCTTCGGATGCGTCTGCAGAAATCTCCAGGAACTTTAAAACTCTGTGTAACCCTTCCAATGCTGGTCTAGTAAAAAAAAAAATGCTGGTTGCATATAATATACTGTAAATAATGTTTTAGAGCAAAGTTGAAATGCAGGGTTATATTCCGCTTTAATCAACTTATTTCCAGATACCATCCTACACGCAATCTCCGCTCTGCTAATGATATCCTTCTGTCTTCTTCCCTGATCACCTCTTCCTACTTCTGCTTGCAAGACTTCTCTCGATCCTCACCCCTCCTCTGGAACACTCTCCCTCAACACATCCGCCACTCACCCACACTTACTATCTTTAGGCACAATGTGAAAACTCACCTCTTCAGGCAAGCATACTCTCCTACCTAGGACACTTCAGCCACTGACCACCATTTCTACCACTCCACACACAGCTTCCCTTTACCTACTGTCCTATACCTTAACCACTTCACCACTGAGGGGTTTTACCCCTTGAGCACCAGAGCAATTTTCACCTTTGAGCGCTCGTTCCATTCATTCGTCTATAACTTTATTATTACTTATCGCAATGAAATGAACTATATCTTGTTTTTTTCGCCACCAATTAAGCTTTCTTTAGGTGGCACATTATACCAAGAATTATTTTATTCTAAATGTGTTTTAATGGAAAAATAGAAAAAAAATGTGGGGAAATAAAATCATTATTTTTCAGTTTTCGGCCATTATAGTTTTTAAACAATGCATGCTACTGTAATTAAAATCCATGAAATTTATTTGCCAATTTGTCCCGTTTATTACACCGTTTAAATGATGTCCCTATCACAATTTTTGCCGCCAATATTTTATTTGGAAATAAAGGTGCATTTTTTTCAGTTTTGCGTCCATCCCCAATTACAAGTCCATAGTTTATAAAGTAACAGTGTTATACCCTCTTGACATAAATATTTTGAGAGTTAAGTCCCTAAGGTAACTATTTGTTTTTTTATTATTATTATTGTAATTTTTTTTTTTATTACTAAAAAAAAAAAAAAATGGTAACAATTGGGGAGTGTGGGAGTTAATGAGTTCATTTATAATGTAAAATCATGTATTTGTATATGAGAAATGCTTGTGGGTGTAAGATAGCCCCAGTAATTTTTTGTTAATGCGTCCTGCAAGCGTAGGAAGTACGCTTGCAGGAAGTTCAGGAAGGCTGGGCAACCTTTTTGTTCACAATGATCATGCTGCTTCTCATAGAAGCAGCTGATCATTGCTGAAGGGCTGAGATCAACGAACGGGAATGGTTTTTCCCGGGCGAACGGGCGGCGGCGTGCACGAGCGCGGAAGCATGCGCACGAGCGAGCGGGGGCGCGGACAGCGGCAGGGGGTGCGTGTATCTATGCCCCTGGTGGTCAAAGGGTGTTTAAAGGGGTGTAGATACACGTACCCGCAGTGGTAAAGTGGTTAAATGTTTAGACTGTAAGTCCCTTTGGCCAGGGCTCTCTTCCCCTTTTGTCTCACAATGCTGTGTAATGTGTGTACATACCCCCCACCTTTGTAAAAACATGTACTGTAGTTAATTTGTTCACTGCATTAGCTGTTATACCCTCTTGTCTTGTATCAAGTGTTATATTGAATACTCTGTACTGTTATACCCTGTATGCTATTGTGCAGCGCCACGGAAGATGCTGGCGCTATATAAATCGACAACAATAATAATACATCGCGTTTCCATTGACTTTCATTATGTGCGTTTCTGATGCATTCATGCATAATATGCAACTAAACTAGCGATTTTAAAGATGCCAAAGTACAAACACATACCCATTTTTTATGCGGCTCATTGAGTAACAGTGGGGCATAAAATGCAGTGTTTTACACAACGCTTGCGTTTCTGCTATGTGTGCACCTAGCTTTAAAGGAAATGAATATGGCAGCCTCCATATATCCTCACTTCAGGTGTCCTTTAAAAGGAACCAGAGGCATATGTAGGTTTCCTTTTAACTACCTGCCGACCGCTCCACGCCAATTGGCCTGGAATGGGGATTGCAGGGGAGCGCGCACGCTAATGTGCGTGCATCCCCGCTCTGATGACGGACCTCCCCTCCGCCTTCAGCCTCCCAGCGGCGAGCGCCGCTCTGAGACTGTTAGTGGGCGAAACCGCCATCTAATAGGGCTGTACAGCGCTGCAATCTAAGGCAGCGCTGTCCCCCTGGGAGGCTCAGGGGTGATCCACTGTAGAGATGGCCCGAACGGTTCGCCAGCGAACGCAAACTTTTCCGGAAGTTCGGTTCGCCCCCATAATGCACCATTAGGGTCAACTTTGACCCTCTACATCACAGTCACATTGTAGCCAATCAGGCTACACTCCCTCCTGGAGCCACTTCCCCCTTATAAAAGGCAGGCACCGCCGGCCATTTGACTCACTCGTGTGCCTGCAGTAAATTGGGGAAGAATAGCTGCTGCTGCTGCAGACTCTCATAGGGAAAGATTAGTTCGGCTCTTGTAGGCTTCTTAGCTTGCTCCTTGCGGATTCTTATTGCTAAAATAGCACCCCACAACAGCTCTTTTGAAAGCTAATCTTGTTCTTGTGATCTATTTTTTTTTGTCAGGCCCAGCACATTCAGTGACTACCTGTGTGTGTGACAGGTGCACATTGTAATACCCATTACTGCATATACCTACCTACCTGTTGTTCACAGTGCACCCACCTACGTACGTGAGTTGAGCTCACGCAGTGTCACCGTGCCTGTCCGCTACCTGTCTGTGTGTGACAGGTGCACATTGTAATACCCATCACTGCATGTACCTACCTGTTGTGTTCAGTGCACCCACCTACCTACGTGAGTGCACGCAGTGTGATATACCACTCCATGCATACCTGTTAACTGCACCTGTGTGACTGCACATTGTATTAGTCTAGTCAGTGCATACCTTTCACTTCATTCCCCCCAATATGGACAAAATAAAAGGCAGAGGCAGGCCACCTGGCAGGTCTATTCGAGGTCGTGCTGTCGTGATTTCGTGCGGCCCTCGACCAAAGTACAGTGTTCAGAAGAAGGCACGTGCCATCAACCCCCAATATTGTCAGGACGTAGTTGATTATTTAACACAGAACACCTCATCTTTCTCAGCTTCCGCACGGAAGCGTGACATATCTTCCTCCTCCTGCTCTGATTCTGGCACCCCACTTAACACTCAGTCGGCCGCCACCACCAAAGTGCCATCACCCCAGGGCTCAGCGGTGTGGAAAATTTTTTGTGTGTCTGCCTCAGATGAGAGCAATGCCATCTGTATTCTCTGCCACCGAAAATTGAGCAGTGGAAAGACCAAAACCCGGTTTCTAGTCAGTCCAATTCCTCAGAATGTTCTGAATGTTCCTGCAGGACAACTACCTTACGAAGGCACATGATTACAAAGTACAAACTGCAATGGGATGACCACCTGAGGAAAAGCAGCACACAAAAGCAAAGCCACACACCGCAGTGGAAGATACCAGGCCGCAATTTTTTCTCAAAAAAGGTGATTCCCAAACTGTACCGTGATGTTGAAAGGCACGTGGTGACATCTCTGGCACACAGCGTTGGGTCAAGGGTCCATCTGATCACGGATGCCTGGTCTGCAAAGCACGCTCAGGCCTGCCCGGAGACTAAGTCAGTCCCCACACAGCATCTCTGTCTGCAGGCTTGTTGACTGCCTTCTCTGCCACCACCAACAGGGTCCAGGACTCCAGGCGGATTCCTGAATTTTTAAGGCCACTGCTAGAATAATTTTTCTGGTGCGTGTACATGCCTGCCTAATTTTTCTGGCTGCACTGCGGCTGCAACAACAAAACAAAAGACATGTACATGTGTCAATTCCCCTTCGTGATTGTTACCTTGCCGCGGTGAAGGGGCTTGCGTATCACAATGAAGCAATGACCGACGGCTATATGAGTGTCTCGGGGGGTGGCACACCAAAGATAATAAAGTTGTTGCCTCATTGTGGACAGACCAAATTTGATCAGCTGGACAGTCACTGTTCTGTCATGTCACTGCCTGCACTCTGGCCATGTTGCGCACCAGTCCAGCACGGCCGTCACAACACAAACAGCTGTTTGCGGTGCGTTACACAGTGAGTTTGGTGTGTCAGTGTGAAGTAGTACACTAATTACACTCCCTGATTGATGTATACACATGCAAGATGTTTTAAAGCACTTTAGGCCTGCAATTTAGCATTGCAGTGTGATTTCTGCCCTTAAAACACTGCTTTGCGTCTAATCCAAATTTTTCCCCGGGACTTTTGGCGTGTGTCCAACTCCGCCATGCCCCCCTCCAGGTGTTATACCCCTTGAAACATCTTTTCCATCACTGTTGTGGGCAGCATAAGTGTTTCTAGTTTTCAAAGTTCGCCTCCCCATTGAAGCCTATTGCAGTTTGTGAAAGTTTGCGCGAACCGAACTTTCGCGGTAGGTTCGCAAACCGAAAATCGGAGGTTCGGGCCATCTCTAATCCACTGTCATAGGCTGAAGCCTATAACAGCCGATCACAGTGACTGGCTGGCAGGAGGAGGAGGGAGGGCGGGGATAGAATTAAATGAATTAAAAAAATAGAAAAATGTATTGAAAAATATTAAAAAAAAACTGTATAAAAATAAACAAAAATCTCAGCAGGGATGAGACCCCACCAGCAGAGAGCTCTGTTGGGGGGGGGGGGGGGATCACTTGTGTGCTGAGTCCTGCAGCAAGCCCTTAAAGCTGCAGTGGCCCAATTAGTAAAAAATGGCCTGGTCACGGGGGGGTTGGTTAACACCATGGTCCTAAAGTGGTTAAATAATACCAGTTGCCTGGCAGACCTGCTGATCTATGTGGCTGAATCACACACCTGAAACAAGCATGCAGCTAATCCAGTCTGACTTCAGTCAGAGCACCTGATCTGCATGCTTGTTGAGGGGTTGTGACTAAAAGTATTAGAGACACAGGATCAGCAGGAAAGTCAGGCAACTGGTATTATTGTAAAAGGAAAAATCCATATCCTTCTCAGTTTAGGT
The DNA here is from genome assembly GCF_040937935.1 of Hyperolius riggenbachi. Taxonomy (NCBI): domain Eukaryota; kingdom Metazoa; phylum Chordata; class Amphibia; order Anura; family Hyperoliidae; genus Hyperolius; species Hyperolius riggenbachi. The sequence continues at coordinate 222,833,723 of NC_090657.1, read as the reverse complement.
TCCCTTTAATGTGTCCTATTACTTTTGAGCCCATGAAATGAAGGTATAAAGTTAAAAAAAAATACTTGTCTCAAATTTTTTTGCAATGGTTTTTATTCAGCCCACTGACTGAAAGCTGAAAGTCTGCACTTCAACTGCATCGGAGGAGTTCCATTTACAATGTATTGTGGTAATGGGCAGCCTCAGAATCTAGAGAAAAGGGCAAGATGAAAAATCTGTAGTACTGTATACCCAAACGGACGCTCCTCTGAGCTTCTCCAAAACAACAAAGAAACAACAGGTGTGTTTAGCTACCATTGTAAAGGTACTTTATTTGGTGTACAGAGTGTTCCCACATTCCTATAGGAAAACAATGCAATGGATTCCACTAGCGTATATACAGAAGGACAAGGAGAAGGCTGGAGATGGGCAACTTATAGTGCAGAAGTTCTACTGGAGGAGGAGCTTAGTAGCATGTGATTGCTCTGGTCACGTGATCGCCTTGTAAACCTCCTACGCATGGTCGATGACAAGCACGCTAATATTATGCTTCTCGGAATTTCGTTCATTTGGTCCATATCTAATTTCTACAATCTACATGCCGATGCTGGTCGATGTCACCAGAAGTTGATCGTTTAGTGATCGTGTCGGGTGAAACTCTATAATCAGAGCAGGTGTACCCCACTGTTGTTGAGCTATCTACCATGCTGGATGAAATCTGACAAACAGGAATGCATGGCATTGTTCAGAGCCCCTCCCTCTTCTGATGTATGTCACTCCGCCCCCTTCAGGACAGGAAGCTTAGGTCCAGCATGTCGGTAAGGCGATCATTCCAAAATTGTCACCAAAAACCGGGGAGTCTGGGCCTCATGTCTCAGGTTGGCTGCTCATGATCAGTCCTCATATCTGCTTCCTACTGCATATCATTTAGCGTATTTTACAGACTCTAAGACGGTGCATCTTATAACACTGGCGAGAAAAAGTCCCTGCCTCTTATAGTTCTGAATACAGGGAATCCCCAACTTAGGAACGCCAGCCGATACAAACCGCTCACCCGCCGCAATGTCGGGAACTCCCTGGTGTCCTGCACTCCCCCTGTAGAATGCAACTAGCGGCTGCAGCAGCTACTTCACTCACCCACTCCTTCCCCCTAGTGCCGGCACTTCCTGGTCGTGTCATCACAGACACTAGAGGGGAGGAGTGAGCCAGAGAAGCAGCTGATCGAAAGAGGACACCAAGGGGGACAGAAAGAGGACACCAAGGGGGACAGAAAGAGGACACCAATGGGGGACAGAGAGGACATCAAGGGGGACAGGAGGAGGACATCAAGGGGGACAGGAGGAGGACATCAAGGGGGACAGGAGGAGGACACCAAGGGGGACAGAAAGAGGACACCAAGGGCAACAGGAAGAGGACACCAAGGGGGACAGGAAGAGGACACTAAAGGGGACAGGAGGAGGACACCAAGGGGGACAGGAAGAGGACACCAAGGGGGACAGGAGGAGGACACCAAGGGGGACAGAAAGAGGACACCAAGGGGGACAGGAGGAGGACACCAAGGGGGACAGAAAGAGGACACCAAGGGGGACAGGAAGAGGACATTAAAGGGGACAGGAGGAGGACACCAAGGGGGACAGGAAGAGGACACCAAGGGGGACAGGAGGAGGACACCAAAGGGGACAGGAGGAGGACACCAAGGGGGACAGGAAGAGGACACCAAGGGGGACAGGAAGAGGACACCAAGGGGGACAGGAAGAGGACACCATGGGGGACAGGAAGAGGACACCAAGGGGGACAGGAGAAGGACACCAAGGGGGACAGGAGGACGACACAAGGGGGACAGGAGGACAACACAGGGGGGACAGGAGAAGGACACCAAGGGGGACAGGAGGAGGACACAAGGGGGACAGGAGGACAACACAAGGGGGACAGGAGGAGGACGAGGACACCAAGGGGGACAGGGGACAGGAGAAGGAGGACGAGGACACCAAGGTGGACAGGAGGAGGACCGAATAATAAGGGGAGAACATCTACAAGATGCCCCTGGCCTATAGACACACCAGGCTTAGTATTTTTCTTTTTCCCCTGGTTTTTTGCTAACCCAGAAGCGTTTTATAATCCGAAAAATACGGTACATAACATTTGAATGCAAGGAGAAATGATTTGCATCTCATTGTTCAGCCCTAATTATCTCTAGCCAGGACTCTGAATAGTGTTTGATGGGCTCTTTCCACTTGCAGCATTTTTATCCACATTTTTTATCGCACTCCATTTACCCAGAGACACTGTGATTAACATAGGAATCTCTGTGCCCTTTTCCATTTTACGTAAACACCAATTCACTGAACACTGCATGTGTCCTGCGCTGGCTCATAGGCCAATGATAGTGCATCGCATAGGAAATGGGACGCTATGTGCATCGCATAGGAAATGGGACGCTATGTAATTCCCTTGCAATCCAGCAAGTTGAACTTCTTTACTGCACTTCTATGGCTTTTTTACCTCCATTGGAAATTGTGAACGCAATTGCACCCTGACACTCGTCCAAATGCACGATAACCGTGTGAGATGAGGTTAGCATTGCACAGCAGCAGGTCTGATAAAGCCCCTAAAATCCTGGTAGAGTCTACAACGAATCTGGAGAGGACTGACTGTGTCTCAGTCGTGGTGGTTCTTCAGTTTAATTAGTCTACGCATTGACTTCATGTCTTATGTGGTCCATAAATGAGCTCACACAGCGGGTGGTTTATTGCCGGGTGTGACTACAGCAATTGGTAAGTCTAAGGGGTAAGTTCTGCTGTCATTGTGGACCTCCTCCACCAGAGGTCCAGACTGGTGGTGGGATTATTTCAGGAGGCTTCTCATGGTGCTCAGAGAAGACCCTCTGTAGCCGCTGCCAAAATGGTTCCAGTGGTTGAGGTAATGGAACAGCTGGTAAAGCTTGAGCCTCTTCTCAAACCCAGGGCTCTTCGGGATCTTGGAGTGGTATGCCGAGTAGAAGGAAGATCCGAATCCTCCGAACATGCCTGCGATGGCCAGCTCAAATTCGGAATGGCCATAGAAAGAGGCGGGGTCAAATATCACCGGCCCGGAATCTAATTCTGCCACGTTCCCTCCCCAGAGATCTCCGTGAAGCAGGGCTGGTACAATCTCCACCTCGGCAAACATCTGTGGGATCTTCAGCTGCGGAATAGGAAATGGCAGATATCGTTACACAATGAACGGAAGGCAAGTATGTCAGAAGTCTCAGAATCTTACCCAAAAGGACAGCAGAGGACCTGCTGATGGACTGCTGAGCAACATGAGTGCTTTTATTACAGAAGATTACACATGGTCACCTCCATGTCACATGTCTCCTCCCACAGCTGTTACCATGCCTCCTCCCACATCAGTTACCATGTCTCCTCCCTCATCCTCTACCATGTCTCCTCCCACATCCGTTTTCAATGTCTCTACCCACATCCGCTGCCATGTCTCCTCCCTCATCCTTTACCATGTTTCCTCCCACAACCTCTGCCATGTCTCCTCCCACATCCTCTACCATGCCTCCTCCCACATCCGTTATACCTCTAACACTGCTGCGTCCTCATGCCTAACCCTAAACTCCTATCTTCCTACACCTAACACTGCTGCGTCCTCCTCATGCCTAACCCTAAACTCCTATCTTCCTACCCCTAACACTGCTGCGTCCTCATGCCTAACCCTAAACTCCTATCTTCCTACCTCTAACACTGCTGCGTCCTCATGCCTAACCCTAAACTCCTATCTTCCTACCCCTAACACTGCTATGTCCTCATGCCTAACCCTAAACTCCTATCTTCCTACCCCTAACACTGCTGCGTCCTCATGCCTAACCCTAAACTCCTATCTTCCTACACCTAACACTGCTGCATCCTCCTCATGCCTAACCCTAAACTCCTATCTTCCTACCCCTAACACTGCTGCGTCCTCATGCCTAACCCTAAACTCCTATCTTCCTACCTCTAACACTGCTGCGTCCTCCTCATGCCTAACCCTAAACTCCTATCTTCCTACCTCTAACACTGCTGTGTCCTCATGCCTAACCCTAAACTCCTATCTTCCTACTCCTAACACTGCTGTGTCCTCCTGCCTAACCCTAAACGCCTATCTTCCTACACCTAACACTGCTACGTCCTCATGCCTAACCCTAAACTCCTATCTTCCTACTCCTAACACTGCTGTGTCCTCCTGCCTAACCCTAAACGCCTATCTTCCTACACCTAACACTACTGCGTCGTCATGCCTAACCCTAAACTCCTATCTTCCTACATCTAACACTGCTGCGTCCTCATGCCTAACCCTAAACTCCTATCTCCCTACCCCTAACACTGCTGCGTCGTCATGCCCAACCCTAAACTCCTATCTTCCTACACCTAACACTGCTGCGTCCTCATGCCTAACCCTAAACTCCTATCTTCCTACCACTAACACTGCTGCGTCCTCATGCCTAACCCTAAACTCCTATCTTCCTACCCCTAACACTGCTGCGTCCTCATGCCTAACCCTAAACTCCTATCTTCCTACACCTAACACTGCTGCGTCCTCATGCCTAACCCTAAACTCCTATCTTCCTACCTCTAACACTGCTGCGTCCTCCTCATGCCTAACCCTAAACTCCTATCTTCCTACCTCTAACACTGCTGCGTCCTCATGCCTAACCCTAAACTCCTATCTTCCTACCTCTAACACTGCTGCGTCCTCCTCATGCCTAACCCTAAACTCCTATCTTCCTACCCCTAACACTGCTATGTCTTCATGCCTAACCCTAAACTCCTATCTTCCTACCCCTAACACTGCTGCGTCCTCATGCCTAACCCTAAACTCCTATCTTCCTACACCTAACACTGCTGCATCCTCCTCATGCCTAACCCTAAACTCCTATCTTCCTACCCCTAACACTGCTGTGTCCTCATGCCTAACCCTAAACTCCTATCTTCCTACCTCTAACACTGCTGCGTCCTCCTCATGCCTAACCCTAAACTCCTATCTTCCTACCCCTAACACTGCTGCGTCCTCATGCCTAACCCTAAACTCCTATCTTCCTACCTCTAACACTGCTGTGTCCTCATGCCTAACCCTAAACTCCTATCTTCCTACTCCTAACACTGCTGTGTCCTCCTGCCTAACCCTAAACGCCTATCTTCCTACACCTAACACTGCTACGTCCTCATGCCTAACCCTAAACTCCTATCTTCCTACTCCTAACACTGCTGTGTCCTCCTGCCTAACCCTAAACGCCTATCTTCCTACACCTAACACTACTGCGTCGTCATGCCTAACCCTAAACTCCTATCTTCCTACATCTAACACTGCTGCGTCCTCATGCCTAACCCTAAACTCATATCTCCCTACCCCTAACACTGCTGCGTCGTCATGCCCAACCCTAAACTCCTATCTTCCTACACCTAACACTGCTGCGTCCTCATGCCTAACCCTAAACTCCTATCTTCCTACCACTAACACTGCTGCGTCCTCATGCCTAACCCTAAACTCCTATCTTCCTACACCTAACACTGCTGCGTCCTCATGCCTAACCCTAAACTCCTATCTTCCTACACCTAACACTGCTGCGTCCTCCTCATGCCTAACCCTAAACTCCTCTCTTCCTACACCTAACACTGCTGTGTCCTCATGCCTAACCCTAAACTCCTATCTTCCTACCTCTAACACTGCTGCGTCCTCATGCCTAACCCTAAACTCCTATCTTCCTACCCCTAACACTGCTGCGTCCTCATGCCTAACCCTAAACTCCTCTCTTCCTACACCTAACACTGCTGCGTCCTCATGCCTAACCCTAAACTCCTCTCTTCCTACACCTAACACTGCTGCGTCCTCATGCCTAACCCTAAGCTCCTATCTTCCTACACCTAACACTGCTGCGTCCTCCTGCCTAACCCTAAACTCCTATCTTCCTACACCTAACACTGCTGCGTCCTCATGCCTAACCCTAAACTCCTATCTTCCTACCCCTAACACTGCTGCGCCCTCATGCCTAACCCTAAACTCCTATCTTCCTACCCCTAACACTGCTGCGTCCTCATGCCTAACCCTAAGCTCCAATCTTCCTACACCTAACACTGCTGCGTCCTCATGCCTAACCCTAAACTCCTATCTTCCTACACCTAACACTGCTACTTCCTCATGCCTAACCCTAAACTCCTATCTTCCTACACCTAACACTGCTGCGTCCTCATGCCTAACCCTAAACTCCTATCTTCCTACCCCTAACACTGCTACTTCCTCATGCCTAACCCTAAACTCCTATCTTCCTACACCTAACACTGCTGCGTCCTCCTCATGCCTAACCCTAAACTCCCATCTTCCTACACCTAATACTACTGCATCCTCATGCCTAACCCTAAACTCCTATCTTCCTACACCTAACACTACAGCGTCCTCATGCCTAACCCTAAACTCCTATCTTCCTACACCTAACACTGCTGCGTCCTCCTCATGCATAGTTACATAGTTACATAGTTATTTTGGTTGAAAAAAGACATACGTCCATCAAGTTCAACCAGTACAAAGTACAACTCCAGCCTGCTCCCTCACATATCCCTGTTGATCCAGAGGAAGGCGAAAAAATCCTTACAAGGCATGGTCCAATTAGCCCCAAAAGGAAAAAATCCTTCCCGACTCCAAATGGCAATCAGATAAAATCCCTGGATCAACATCATTAGGCACTACCTAGTAATTGTAGCCATGGATGTCTTTCATCGCAAGGAAAGCATCTAAGCCCCCTTTAAATGCAGGTATAGAGTTTGCCAAAACGACTTCCTGTGGCAATGCATTCCACATCTTAATCACTCTTAGGGCCCTTTTCCACCTGCAATCGCTAGCGTTCATGCTGAACGCTAGCGATTGCTGAATCGCAAAACCGGCGATTCCCCCGACGTTTGCGGCCGCGATTTTGCTATGCTATGCACTGCATAGCAAAATCGCGGCAATTATCGCTCCGCCGCGCGTTCGCGTTCCCGACAAAAGCGAATCGCGGTAGTGGAAATGACCTACCGCGATTCCTATGTTAAAAAGCAAACCGTAGCGATTGTAAAATCGCTAGCGGTTTGCGGTTTTGCGATTCAGCCAGCGCAAACGCGCTGGTGGAAAAGGGCCCTTACTGTAAAGAACCCTTTCCTAAATAAATGGCTAAAATGTTTTTCCTCCATGCGCAGATCATGTCCTCTAGTCCTTTGAGAAGGCCTAGGGACAAAAAGCTTATCCGCCAAGCTAATATATTGCCCTCTGATGTGTTTATACATGTTAATTAGATCTTCTCTAAGGCGTCTTTTCTCTAGACTAAATAAACCCAGTTTATCTAACCTTTCTTGGTAAGCGAGACCTTCCATCCCACGTATCAATTTAGTTGCTCGTCTCTGCACCTGCTCTAAAACTGCAATATATTTTTTGTAATGTGGTGCCCAGAACTGAATTCCATATTCCAGATGTGGCCTTACTAGAGAGTTAAACAGGGGCAATATTATGCTAGCATCTCGAGTTTTTATTTCCCTTTTAATGCATCCCAAAATTTTGTTAGCTTTAGCTGCAGCGGCTTGGCATTCAGTACGATTATTTAACTTGTTGTCGATGAGTACTCCTAAGTCCTTCTCCAAGTTTGATGTCCCCAACTGTATCCCATTTATTTTGTATGGTGCTAGACCATTGGTACGACCAAAATGCATGACTTTACATTTTTCAACATTGAATTTCATCTGCCATTTATGTGCCCATATAGCCATCCTATCCAGATCCTGTTGCAATATGACACTATCTTCCTGAGAGTTGATGATTCTGCACAATTTTGTATCATCTGCAAAAATAGCAACATTGCTCACTACTGCATCTACTAGGTCATTAATAAATAAATAAATTGAAGAGCACTGGACCCAGTACAGACCCCTGTGGGACCCCACTGCTAACAGTCTCCCATTTTGAGTACAATCCATTGACCACAACTCTTTGTTTTCTGTCCATTAGCCAGTTCCCTATCCATGCACACAGACTCTTCCCCAGTCCTTGCATCCTGCACTTTTGCACCAGACTTTTGTGGGGAACAGTGTCGAAGGCCTTTGCAAAGCCCAAGTATATCACATCTACAGCATTCCCAATATCCCTGTTAGCATTCACTACCTCATAAAAGCTGAGCATGTTAGTCAGACAGGACCTGTCTTTAGTAAACCCATGTTGATTCTGAGAAATAAGATTTTCTACTATGAAGACATGTATAGTATCTCTTAGTAACCCCTCAAATAGTTTGCATACAACTGATGTTAAGCTTACAGGTCTATAATTTCCTGGATCAGATTTTTTGCCCTTCTTAAATAATGGGAAAACGTGGGCTGTACGCCAATCTACTGGGACTCTGCCAGTTGAAAGAGAGTCACAAAAGATAAGATAAAAGGGTTTATCTATAACTGAACTTAATTCCCTTAGGACCCGAGGATGCATTCCATCCGGGCCAGGTGCCTTGTCTATTTTTAATTTATTAGTCTTGCCTTCACTTCTTCCTGCGTTAAGTATTTAATATTACAATTAGAAGATTGAGACTCTTCTGCCTCTGTAATTTGCAACAGTGCTGTTTCCTTTGTGAAGACAGAAGCAAAGAAAACATTTAATAACTCTGCCTTACCTTGGTCATCCACCATTGAGTTCCCACCCTCATCCTTTAGGAGTCCTATACAGTCAACCTTTCTTTTTTTGGAGTTGATGTACCTGTAAAACTTTTTTGGGTTAGATTTGATATCCCCAGCGATTTGATTTTCAGCTTCAATCTTTGCCAGCCTAATTTCTTTTTTTACAATTTTTATTGCACTCCTTATAATTGCTTAGTGCAGCCTCGGTCCCCTCCTGTTTTAGGACCTTATAGGCATTCTTTTTCCTCTTCATTTTATCCCTAACCTTTCTATTCATCCATAGAGGCCTTTTTTTATTCCTAGATATTTTGTTTCCATATGGGATATACATACTACAATATTGATTGAGAATAAGTTTAAAAGCTTGCCATTTCTCTTCAGTGTCCTCCCCATTATCCCAGTTCACCAAACTTAGTGCCTGCCTAATTTGATTGAACTTTGCTTTTCTAAAATTCATAGTTTTAGTGGTCCCGCTGCCCCGTGGCCTATCAGTCACCAGATCAAACGTTATCATGTTGTGATCACTATTTCCCAAATGTTCTTGAACCTGCACATTTGATACATTATCTGGTCTATTAGAAATGATCAGATCCAGTAACGCATTCCCCCTAGTTGGTTCAGTTACCATTTGAGTCAAGTAATTGTCCTGTAGTGCTTCCAGAAATCTGCTGCTTTTACCAGAATGGGTAGCCTCAATACTCCAGTCAATGTCTGGAAAGTTGAAGTCGCCCATAATTATGACCTCATTTTTACTTTCAGCTTTTTCAATCTGCTGTAGTAATCGCAGTTCTGCAGCTTCATTAATATGAGTTGGTCTGTAGCATACCCCAATAAGCAATTGGCAACTTTAATTTCCACCATGAATATTTACCCAAACGGACTCCACATCTTCGCAATCTTCCTCCATCTCATCGTTGAGGACAGCTGTAAAAGAATTCTTAACAAAGAGACAAACCCCTCCACCTTTTTTCCCTGTTCTATCCCCCCTGAACACATTGTATCCTTTTAAATTAGCTATGCAGTCATGGCTTTCATCCATCCATGTCTCGGTTATTCCCACAATGTCATAGCCTTTGTCATTCAGAATGAACTCTAGTTCGTCTATTTTATTTGCAAGGCTCTGAACATTGGTTACCATGTACTTTATATTTTTACCACCACATTTACCAATTTTGTTTACATGAAATGGGCTACTTGAAGTTTTACCAACCTCCTTAATCTTTACACTGTCCCCACCCCCCTCTCCACAGCCCATAATGTTAGGCTCCCACTGTCTTTTTACCTTATCTTGTCTACATATTGAGACTTTATCCTCCCGCCTCTCCCCAGATCCTAGTTTAAAATCTCCTCCAACCGTTTAGTCATCTTCTCCCCCAATGCAGCTGCACCCTCCCCATTAAGGTGCAGCCCATCCCTGCTGTAGAACCTGTAGCCAGTGGCGTTCCTACTGTAGGGCGCAGGGGGGCGCGGCGCACCGGGTGACAGACTGCTAGGGGGGTGTCGCCACGACCCCCCACAGCAGCAGAGCAGGAGGGGGGAAGCAGCGCTAGAAGGAGGGGCAGTGGCGGCAGCGGTGGGGAGGGGGGAAATATCCCCCCTCCCTCACCTGGGACCCCTCCTTCTGCCTCTCTCCCCCTCCATAGAGTAGCGGTGGCAAGTGTGGGCTCGGCGGCGGGGAGACATGCACAGAATTACTCACCACTTCCGCGTTCCAAGCGCCGGCAGCGTCATGTCGTCACAGATCTCCGCCTTCAAAGCCGTCCACTGTGCTTCCTGATTAGCGGAAGCACAGTGGGCGGCACTGAAGGCGGAGATCTGTGACGACATGACGATGCCAGCGCTTGGAACGTGGCGTGGTGAGTAATTCTGCGCATGTCTCCCCGCCGCCGAGCCCGCAGTTGCCACCGCTACTCTATGGAGGGGTAGAGAGGTAGAAGAAGGGGTCCCAGGTGAGGGAGGGGGGGAATATTTCCCCCCTCCCCACCACTGCCGCCACTGCCCCTCCTTCTAGCGCTGCTTCCCCCCTCCTGGGGCATCTATACTGGGGGCAACTATACCAGCTATACTGAGGGCAGCTATACTGGGAGGGCAACTATACTGGGGGCAACTAAACTAGCTATACTGGGGGCAACTATACCAGGTATACTGGGGGCAACTATACCAGCTATACTGGGGGCAACTATACCAGCTATACTGGGGGCAGCTATACTGGGGGGCAACTAAACTAGGTTTACTGTGGGCAACTAACTAGCTATACTGGGGGGCAGCTATACCAGGCCAGCTATACTGGGGGCAACTAAACTAGCTATACTGGGGGGCAGCTATACCAGGCCAGCTATACTGGGGGCAACTAAACTAGCTATACTGGGGGGCAGCTATACTAGCTATACTGGGGGCAACTAAACTAGCTATACTGGGGGGCAGCTATACTAGCTATACTGGGGGCAACTAAACTAGCTATACTGGGGGCAACTAAACTAGCTATATTGGGGGGCAACTATACCAGCTATACTGGGGGCAACTATACCAGCTATACTGGGGGCAACTAAACTAGTTATACTGGGGGGCAGCTATACCAGCTATACTGGGGGCAACTAAACTAGCTATACTGGGGGCAGCTATACTAGCTATACTGGGGGCAGCTATACTAGCAATACTGGGGGTAACTATACTAGCTATACTGGGGGCAACTAAACTAGCTATACTGGGGGCAGCTATACTGGGGGCAACTATACTAGCTATACTGGGGGAAACTAAGCTAGCTATACTGGGGGCAACTATACTAACTTCATTGGGGCAACTAGTTTCACTGGGGGCAACTATACTAGCTTCACTGGGGGCAGCTATACTGGGGGAAACTACTAGCTATACTGGGGGCAACTATACTAGCTATACTGGGGCAACTATACTAGCTAATACTTTAAATTACAGTTAGCCCCGCCCTCATCCGGTCATGACCACGCCCATTTTCCCCGCGAAGCACGCCCATTTTTTTAGGGGGGTGTGTCTTTTAATACCCAGCACCGGGTGCCAAATGCCCTAGGTACGCCACTGCCTGTAGCCGACTGCAAAGTCTGCCCAGTTCTCCAGGAACCCAGACCCTTCCTTCCTACACCAATTTCTCAGCCACTTATTTAACTCCCTAAGCTCCCTCTGTCTCTCAGATGTAGCACGTGGCACTGGCAGTATTTCAGAGAACACCACCTTGGAGGTCCTTGCTTTAAGTTTATCTCCAAGTACCTGAAAATCATTTTTGAGGACCTTCCATCTCCCACTAACTTTGTCATTGGTACCAATGTGTACCATGATAGCTGGGTCATCCCCAGTCCCACCCAATAATCTGTCAATTCTTTCCGCTACATGCCGAACCCGAGCACCCGGGAGGCAACAGACTGTACGGCATTCATGGTTTCTTCGACAGATTACCCTATCTGTGCGCCTAATAATTGAATCCCCTACCACCAGTACCTGTCTAGCCTTAGCTGCACTCCTATTCCCTTTCTCGTTACATGCCTAACCCTAAACTCCTATCTTCCTACACCTAACACTGCTGCGTCGTCATGCCTAACCCTAAACTCCTATCTTCCTACACCTAACACTGCTGCGTCCTCATGCCTAACCCTAAACTCCTATCTTCCTACCCCTAACACTGCTGTGTCCTCATGCCTAACCCTAAACCCCTATCACTACTGCATCCTCATGCCTAACGCTAAACTCCTATCTTCCTACCCCTAACACTGCTGCGTCCTCCTCATGCCTAACCCTAAACTCCTATCTTTCTACCCCTAAAACTGCTGCGCCCTCATGCCTAACCCTAAACTCCTATCTTCCTACATCTAACACTGCTGCGTCCTCATGCCTAACCCTAAACTCCTATCTTCCTACCCCTAACACTGCTGCGTCCTCCTCATGCCTAACCCTAAACTCCTATCTTCCTACACCTAACACTGCTGCGTCCTCATGCCTAACCCTAAACTCCTATCTTCCTACCCCTAACACTGCTGCGTCCTCATGCCTAACCCTAAACTCCTATCTTCCTACACCTAACACTGCTGCGTCCTCCTCATGCCTAACCCTAAACTCCTCTCTTCCTACATCTAACACTGCTGCGTCCTCATGCCTAACCCTAAACTCCTATCTTCCTACCTCTAACACTGCTGCGTCCTCATGCCTAACCCTAAACTCCTATCTTCCTACACCTAACACTGCTGCGTCCTCCTCATGCCTAACCCTAAACTCCTCTCTTCCTACATCTAACACTGCTGCGTCCTCATGCCTAACCCTAAACTCCTATCTTCCTACACCTAACACTGCTGCGTCCTCATGCCTAACCCTAAGCTCCTATCTTCCTACCACTAACACTGCTGCATCCTCCTCATGCCTAACCCTAAACTCCTATCTTCCTTCACCTAACACTGCTGCGTCCTCATGCCTAACCCTAAACTCCTATCTTCCTACCCCTAACACTGCTGCGTCCTCATGCCTAACCCTAAACTCCTATCTTCCTACCACTAACACTGCTGCATCCTCCTCATGCCTAACCCTAAACTCCTATCTTCCTTCACCTAACACTGCTGCGTCCTCATGCCTAACCCTAAACTCCTATCTTCCTACCTCTAACACTACTGCGTCCTCATGCCTAACCCTAAACTCCTATCTTCCTACCCCTAACACTGCTGCGTCCTCATGCCTAACCCTAAACTCCTATCTTCCTACTCCTAACACTGCTGCGTCCTCATGCCTAACCCTAAACTCCTATCTTCCTACTCCTAACACTACTGCGTCCTCATGCCTAACCCTAAACTCCTATCTTCCTACACCTAACACTGCTGCGCCCTCATGCCTAACCCTAAACTCCTCTCTTCCTACACCTAACACTGCTGCGTCCTCATGCCTAACCCTAAACTCCTATCTTCCTACCACTAACACTGCTGCGCCCTCATGCCTAACCCTAAACTCCTATCTTCCTACACCTAACACTGCTGCGTCCTCATGCCTAACCCTAAACTCCTATCTTCCTACCACTAACACTGCTGCGTCCTCATGCCTAACCCTAAACTCCTTTCTTCCTACCCCTAACACTACTGTGTCCTCATGCCTAACCCTAAACTCCTATCTTCCTACACCTAACACTAGCGGCATGCTACTCCGTAGCTAATCTTTGTACGCCGCTTAGTGAACCCGTCACTGTCCGGAGTTCAGCTATATGTTATCCAAACCCAGGGCCCAAATTCCCACCGCCGCTGCTCCTGCCACTAAGCCTGAGTTTGGCTCCAAAATTACTTAGTCCGCACCACCAAAGCCACAAATGACATTGTGGTTTATAGCTATGGCGTATCTTCCGAATGTCCCTTGTGCCATGGTCACCTGCTTCGATGTTCAGTGGCCCATCTGGCTAATAGAGAAATGGCATAAATGCTCTGTCCAGTAGATGGACCCACCTGCAGCTGTGACCAGAGCTCTCGCACCTCCCGATCTCCAGACGATTCCTCCAGCATGTCCATCTGCCGCTGAATACGCTGCTGGCTGTAGAACGCCACCCAGTTCTCCTGCCAATCATTCTCCTGCAGGAGACAGGAAACGCATAATCACATGAGGACACTGCTTCGTGTATTACTGATCACAGAAATGTGAATTCTTTTGCAGGAGACAGGAAATGTATCATCACATGAGGACAGACTCTGCTTCATGTATTACTGATCACAGAAATATACGTCCTCCTGCCAATCATTCTCCTGCAGGAGACATGAATCGCATCATCATATGAGGACGCTCACTTCCCGTATTACTGATCACAAATGTGCGTTCTCCTGCCAAGCATTCTCCTGCAGGAGACAGGAAATGCATCATCACACGGGGACACTCACTTCCTGTATTACTGATCACAGAAATGTGCATCCTCCTGCCAATCATTCTCCTGCAGGAGACAGGAAACGCATCATCACATAAGGACAGACACCACTCACTTCCTGTATTACTGATCACAGAAATGCCTGCTGGAAAGTTACACGACACCTCCACAAACCATTTTATAATTAAAATTAAATTCCACCTTTGTTAGGAATTTGACATGACAGCAGTACACGGGTCAATCTGTGATTTCATTTTATTACAAAATATATTTCAATTTCCCCATTTCAGGTCTCAGCCAGCTGTGTGTGTCTAATAGGGCCTGGAGGCTCAAACAGCAAGAGACCTGAATGTTTAATGCTCTCTGTTAAAGTACCCCTTATTGACTGAAGCCCCTGGTGGGCTCTGACTTCCTCCTAAGGGTCCACATGCTGCTTACTGTCCTCAGGGTCCACCCTCCCCTAATAGAACATTAGTGCAAAGTAAAGAGTCTCATTTTTATTTTCAGTTATATAGCTCTTTTGCTAGAACATTACATGATTCTCTAATATTTGAAGTTTACAAATTATAGTCTGTATTTTAAATGATGAAACAGAGCAGAGCTGATGACCCTTTGAACTTCCTGGCAGGCAAACCTTAAAGAAGCTCTGTAACAAAAAAAAACATCCCCCGGGGGGTACTCACCTTGGGAGGGGGAGGCTTCCCCATCCCTGTAGCTGGGTAAATATTTACATCCCCGCTATTCGGAGGGGCACAGCAAGACCGCTGTGGGACACAGGAGGACGGGGGAAGCCTCGATCGGATCCGGAGGCTTCCCCCACCCGAGGTGAGTACCACCAGGGTAACTTTTTTTTAGTTACAGGTTTTCTTTAAACAATCAAGAAACTGTGAGAGACAGATTGAGATAAGTGCTTCAGAAAACAGCACTGTAGCCAACCAGTTGGTCAGAGAGCTCAGAGAAGCTCTCTTATTTTCACTTCAGATCCCCTTTAACAAGTAGAATCCGTGTCATAGCAGTGAAGCAATGCCTAGCTGTGGCAGCTGTCCATCATAAGTCTGCTCAGTGCACACCTTATCAGCTGCCTGTGAGGGTTTTTTTTTTATTTTTAGTTGTATACCGTATTATTTAGTCAGTGTTTTCCCACTGTAAAATCTTTCCTCTCCCCAATTTACATTCTGAAACTTACCACAGATGGCAACACCTTTAGTCCTGTCAGGTGCAGCTCTGTGGAGTGTTTCCTTACTGAGAGTTCCGAGGCCAGTGAAAATAATCTGGTCTCCCAGAATGCTCTGAGAGAATTCCGCATAGCTAAACAGCCTAGGCTGTGACATCACTGGGAGGGTGGGACTACATACCCATATACAGCAATATACAACAGTGTATCGATATAGGAAGTGTTTCTGTTGCTGAAACCAGGATATTTAGCATGTTTGTATCCTGAATAATTGATTGCATTCTTCTATATGTCACTACAGGGCCTCTTTACTGCATTCTGCTATATGTCACTACATGGCCTCTTTACTGCATCCTGCTATATGTCACTACAGGGCCTCTTTACTGCATTCTACTATATGTCACTGCAGAGCCTCTGTACTGCATTCTGCTATATGTCACTACAGGGCCTCTTTACTGCATTCTTCTATATGTCACTACAGGACCTCTTTACTGCATTCTGCTATATGTCACTACAGGGCCTCTGTACTGCATTCTGCTATATGTCACTACAGGGCCTCTTTACTGCATTCTGCTATATGTCACTACAGGACCTCTTTACTGCATTCTGCTATATGTCACTACAGGGCCTCTTTACTGCATTCTGCTATATGTCACTACAGGGCCTCTTTACTGCATTCTGCTATATGTCACTACAGGACCTCTTTACTGCATTCTGCTATATGTCACTACAGGGCCTCTTTACTGCATTCTACTATGTGTCACTACAGGGCCTCTTTACTGCATTCTGCTATATGTCACTACAGGGCCTCTTTACTGCATTCTACTACATGTTACTACAGGACCTCTTTACTGCATTCTACTACATGTTACTACAGGGCCTCTTTACTGCATTCTGCTATATGTCACTACAGGGCCTCTGTACTGCAGTCACCCCTCTCCCCTGGCAGTTGCTCCTCTTCCCGCATTCACCCCTCATCCTGCAGTCCTCCAGACGCTCTCTTACCAGAGGGAGGTATCCGCAGCAGGTCACCACATGGAACCCGAACTTGTCCACATACTGCAGATCCGACTGTCCAGCTCCCTTACCTGCCGAGAGACAAAATCAGGAGAGTCTGGTGACAGGAGAACAATAGAGATCAGCCTCAGCCAAACCTGACCTATATCCCTCCCCTCGCTCTGCCATACCCAACAAGCCTATATATAATCATCACACACTGCAGATCTGACTGTCCCGCCCCCTTACCTGCGGAGGGAGAAGGTCAGGAGAGTCTGCAGGACTCTGGCGACAGATAGGCGAACAGACAGACAAATGGCAGACAAGCGTCGCCTCCCAGAGGGAGAAACAGTTAAGCGCAGCAGCACAAAGAAGCCCGCACTTGTGGTTTAGCGACACACCACGATGTATCACTAAAGCTGGCCATCCACTATTTACTCAATTTTGTTCTTGATCGACGTTATGATCAATTATATCATGATCAGCTAAAGACCAACCTTGCTGATCAGTCTTTATATTGATTTTAGCCCTAAATATCGATGGTAAATGTTCATATCCACTTCAATTTACAACCATTTAGACCTTTCGTCTTATCAAATGTTCAATCGGGCAAAAAAATGGTACAGTTAATGGACAGCTTAAAGGGACTCCGAGCTCTGAAAAAAAAAGGAAAGTTGTACTCACCAGGGGCTTTTTCCAGCCCAGTGCTGGTCGGGAGGTCCCACGCCGGCGTCCTGGCTCCTCTCCTTCTCCCCGCTCCGGAATGGCTGGCAGGCCGCAGCCCGGGCGACACTCTCCCGAGTGTCGGGCTGCTTCTTCCGCATATGACGCGGATTACGTCACACGCCGGCCGCCTCGCGTCATCACGGCGGCCGGCGTGAAAATACTGCGCATGCGCGCTTTGTTCGCGCATGCGCAGTACTTTCACGCCGGCCGCCGTGATGACGCGAGGCGGCCGGCGTGTGACGTAATCCGCGTCATATGCGGAAGAAGCAGCCCAACACTCGGGAGAGTGTCGCCCGGGCTGCGGCCTGCCAGCCATTCCGGAGCGGGGAGAAGAAGAGGAGCCAGGACGCCGGCGTGGGACCTCCCGACCAGCACTGGGCTGGAAAAAGCCCCTGGTGAGTACAACTTTCCTTTTTTTTCAGAGCTCGGAGTCCCTTTAAATGACGTTGTAAGATGGCTGCATCAATGCTAAACTTCCGATCGCACCAATAAGAAAAAAGAACCTCTAAAGGTAGCCACTAACAGTCCAATTTCTAGCGAAAAATCGTTAGAGCGATCATAAATTCTGATCGGTTTGGTTATAAATAATCCCGGTTGATGGGCACAATTGATTACGTACGATTATAAAAATAGTCGTCCGATTGTATTTCCGTCAAACCAAAATTTGGATTTTCTAGTTGGTTGTGATAGATAGGAAGCAAAGATTGGTTCATTGATGGTGTAGTGAACAATTTTTCTTCTGATCAAAATGATCTGACCGCTGGAACGATTTTCACTAGAAATTGGATCGTTAGTGGCAGTGTTCTCCCCAGAAATTTTTTCCAGCCGGGTGGCATGAAAAAGTAGCCGGGTGGGGCGAGAGCAGAGAATGCAGGGACAGTGCTTCTGTGAGCAACTCTGGGTGGTGAGCCGATGACAGCCGGGTGGTCACCAAAACTAGCCAGGTGCAGCACCCGGCTAAAAGAGCCTGGGGAAAACACTGAGTGGCCACCTTTAGAACAGAAACTGATCTCTCCTGGTGCACAAGATGCAGAGAAATGGGGGGCAGCCTTCCCTGAAGCCAGCATAGCGCCTGTCATTACCCACAATCCCACTCTCTGCAGTCAGCTTCTCCCGCAGCCTCAGGTTATGGAGGTGGAGGTCGGCCAGTTGCTCTCCCAGCTTTACTGAATGTCTGAAAGCAGCAGAAATAAAAGTCTGTTAGCTGGTCAGTGTACCCCAAACCTCAACACTGCACAGTACTGAACCCAACTAACCCCATCACCAAACAAGGCACAAGCTGCAAGCGTAATTGCTTTAAAGCAGTAGGATTAGCCATACTATGCCAGGGAAAAAAAAAACCACATATAGGCCTCTTGCACACTGCATGCATTTCCGATTCCGCTTTTTAATCAGTTTTTACATCCGATTCAGATTCCGATTTGCAGTGTGCAGGGAGCAAACTGCAAATCAGAACATGAATCGGATGTAAAAACTGATTAAAAAGTGGAATCTGAATCGGAATTGCGTGCAGTGTGCAAGAGGCCTTAAGTAGATAAATACTTGATCTACTTACATAACACATGTAAGGTACTATACACGTTTTGATTTCAGTGAATGTTATATAGTAATTATGTTCCTGGTGGCAACCATGTATTTTGCCCACAGTTTGAGGCTAAATACTGATGTCATTTGTTTCTTAAACTTTTTTTTCCTATTCTCCTCCAATCGCTGAGTCACTTCAGCCTTGCTTGTAAACACAAGTGAGCAGGGGATCGTGTTTCAGCTAGGCAGGGAAATAAAGGGAAGAGGAGGAATATATTATAGATAAAAAGAACCCCCAGCATGCAACTGTTTGGCACTGACTACTACAGGGCCAGTGCTCCTGAGGTATGTGATAACTCCAAACCATAATAGCAGAAAAAAGTTTAGAATGCAGGATTAGCATCTTTATCACTTAATACACTCTGACCAGTTGCTGTTGAAATTTGCTTTTTATGGTAACAATCCCGCTTTAAGCAGCATGTAGTAACATTGTGTCCTTCTGCTGTGCTCCCACCCATACATGCTTAAGACCTCTACAGCCTGTTACTTCCTGTTAGGAGGGATGACCTCTTACAACTATTTCCTTTATACTGCCAAGCCGCACCCCCTCATGTGGACACTGTAACAGGAATGCTGGGAAATGTAGTCTGACAGCTATTGTTTGTCCAGCTTTGTTTGGCACATGCACCTGACTGGACCCGCCCACCAACTGAATCCAGATAGGAGAGGGAGCAAGAGGTACAAGGTAAAATTCACCCAAATCCGGCCACTTGCTGCTGATGTAAGGGGCACAGATGGCCAATGCACTACGGATGCTAATAACCTCATACAAATAACTTCATGGACCAGTTCCTAGTTGCATACAATTTGAGTGCATGACATAATTATAAGCATTTCACTAAACATCTCTAGTGAGCAGTTATCACTTTTGAAAAGATAATATACCAGTGTGTTACACTATGGACAATGCAGCAAGAGGAATGAGACCTCACTGGTTGGTTGCCGATGTACCTGTTTATACTTCTCATATCCAGGTGTTCCATGACCAGCAGAGCGCCACCTGATGGCTGGTCAATAACCTTCACTGGTTTGGGGACCCGGACAGTTCCTGTCTGCTGAATGGCCTCCAGGCTCGCCATCTCACCCTCAAACATCCTCCTTGCCTGAGGAGAGACACAAACAGCTTCCGTCACCGACAGCCGTTACATCTCATTATTCTCTCTGTCGCTAGCTATGGTTGAGGAGACACAAACAGCTTCCATTACCGACAGCTGTTACATCAAATTACTCTCTCTTTCGCTAGCTATGGCTGAGGAGAGACACAGATTCCGTCACTGACAGCCGTTACATCTCATGACTCTCTAACGCTAGCTATGGCTGAGGAGACACAAACAACTTCTATCACCGACAGCCGTTACATCTCATGACTCTCTCTATCACTAGCTGAGGAGAGATAAAAACAGCTTCCGTCACCGACAGCCGTTACTTCTCATGACTCTCTCTATCGCTAGCTATAGCTGAGGAGAGACACAAACAGCTTCCGTCACCGACAGCCGTTACATCTCATGACTCTCTATCGCTAGCTATAGCTGAGGAGAGATACAAACAGCTTCCATCACTGACAGCTAGTGTTGTCCGGATCATGAACGATTCGGATCTTTGATCCGAATCTCTTTTGTGAGTCGAATCATCAGAATCATCAAAATGAGTGATTCGGATCGCAAAGGGGGCGGGGCCAGGAGCGACATGCCCCCTCTCAGCGGGCAGCGGGGTCCTGGAAGCAGAGCTGAGATGGATCGCTCTGTTGGATGGGAGCCAGCCTTGCAGGGAGACAGGTAGATGGTGAGAGGGGACATGGGTGCCACTGCCAAATATGTGTAGAGCACACATACTGGCTATAACGTGCTGCTGATTATAGGCTGTCTGTTCCGTAGTTGTGCAGTGAACACATTGGAAGCTTTTGGCTCAGCTCAGCACAGCTCAGTAACTTTGCAGGCACTGTGATTGCAGCGCAATATGATCCTCCTGCACTCGCTCTAAACAGCTGCACTTTACTTCTGGGAATGCTTTCTTTCACTGTGCGACGTTTGCTTTTAAAGTACACAGATGCACATATAGGTGAAATAGATGTAAAGCATATGATTGCAGCATGTGGGTATTGTGTGCACACAAACATTTCTGCTCTCTGCTCGTCCCTCCTCCCTTCTCTGTCTACTCCCTGCCCTCTGTCCATCTTCTCCCCTTCTCTGTGTTTCCACCCCCCTCCCCTTCTCCTGTCCTGCTAGTCATTTCACCCCCGAATGCTTCCCTTGTAAAATGATCCGAGATTCGGATCAAAGATCCGGATCTTTTCAATGATCCGATTCGAATCATCCGGATCATTGAAAAGATCCGAACTTCCCATCTCTACTGACAGCCGTTACATCACATGACTCTATCGCTAGCTATGGCTGAGGAGACACAAACAGCTTCCGTCACCAACAACCGTTACATCTCATGACTCTCTCTATCGCTAGCTATAGCTGAGGAGAGACGCAAACAGCTTCCATCACTGACAGCCGTTACATCTCATGACTCTCTATAGCTAGCTATGGCTGAGGAGAGACACAAACAGCTTCCGTCACCAACAGCCGTTACATCTCATGACTCTCTCTATAGCTAGCTATGGCTGAGGAGAGACACAAACAGCTTTCATCACCGACAGCCGTTACATCTCATGACTCTTTCTATTGCTAGCTATGGCTGAGGAGATACAAACAGCTTCCATCACTGACAGCCATTACATCTCATGACTCTCTCTATAGCTAGCTATGGCTGAGGAGATACAAACAGCTTCCATCACTGACAGCCGTTACATCTCATGACTGTATCGCTAGCTATGGCTGAGGAGACACAAACAGCTTCCATCACTGACGGCCGTCACATCTCATGACTCTCTATAGCTAGCTATGGCTGAGGAGAGACACAAACAGCTTCCGTCACCAACAGCTGTTACATCTCATGACTCTCTCTATCGCTAGCTATGGCTGAGGAGACAAAAACAGCTTCCATCACCTACAGCAGTTACATCTCATGACTCTCTCTATCGCTAGCTATGGCTGAGGGGAGACACAAACAGCTTCCATCACCGACAGCCGTTACATCTCATGACTCTCTCTATCGCTAGCTATGGCTGAGGAGACACAAACAGTTTCCATCACCGACAGCCGTTACATCTCATGACTCTCTCTATCGCTAGCTATGGCTGAGGAGACACAAACAGCTTCCATCACCGACAGCCGTTACATCTCATGACTCTCTCTATCGCTAGCTATGGCTAGGGAGACACAAACAGTTTCCATCACCGACAGCCGTTACATCTCATGACTCTCTCTATCGCTAGCTATGGCTGAGGAGACACAAACAGCTTCCGTCACCGACAGCCATTACATCTCATGACTCTCTCTATCGCTAGCTATGGCCGAGGAGAGACACAAGCAGCTTCCGTCACCGACAGCCGTTACATCTCATGACTCTCTATCACTAGCTATGGCTGAGGAGAAACACAAACAGCTTCCATCACCGACAGCCGTTACATCTCATGACTGTATCGCTAGCTATGGCTGAGGAGACACAAACAGCTTCCATCACTGACGGCCATTACATCTCATGACTCTCTCTATCGCTAGCTATGGCTGAGGAGAGACACAAACAGCTTCCGTCACCAACAGCCGTTACATCTCATGACTCTCTCTATCGCTAGCTATGGCTGAGGAGAGACACAAACAGCTTCCGTCACTGACAGCCGTTACATCTCATGACTGTATCGCTAGCTATGGCTGAGGAGACACAAACAGCTTCCATCACTGACAGCCGTTACATCTCATGACTCTCTCTATCGCTAGCTATGGCTGAGGAGAGATACAAACAGCTTCCATCACCGACAGCCGTTACATCTCATGACTGTATCGCTAGCTATGGCTCCTCCCTCTGCGCAAAGCAGAGCACCTACTTCTGCAACTTTCTTCTTGCTCCATATGTAAAAAAAAAAGAAATACATAATTTAACTCCTCTGATAGCTTTCATGAACTTCTGTGCTCGACTCACCAACACTTTTATAAAGATAAAACCACTGAGGAGAGTGGAGGAAGGGTTAATACTTTATTGCACACGGTGGGGATGATGAGGATTCTGCAAAGCTGTAGTGCTAACCACAAAGAGGAATTATAGGAGGTGGGTGGAGTCAGCTCAGTAATGACAGTGTAGACAGTCTGTTGATGTGAGGTAGTGAAAGGGGTCTGGACAGCCCACAGGCTCATCTGAGCTGCATCTGGCATTGGCACAGGAAGTCAGGAACATTTGCAACCCCCCTCCCCTTCTCCTGTCCTGCTAGTCATTTCACCCCCGAATGCTTCCCTTGTAAAATGATCCGAGATTCGGATCAAAGATCCGGATCTTTTCAATGATCCGATTCGAATCATCCGGATCATTGAAAAGATCCGAACTTCCCATCTCTACTGACAGCCGTTACATCACATGACTCTATCGCTAGCTATAGCTGAGGAGACACAAACAGCTTCCGTCACCAACAACCGTTACATCTCATGACTCTCTCTATCGCTAGCTATAGCTGAGGAGAGACGCAAACAGCTTCCATCACTGACAGCCGTTACATCTCATGACTCTCTCTATCGCTAGCTATAGCTGAGGAGAGACGCAAACAGCTTCCATCACTGACAGCCGTTACATCTCATGACTCTCTCTATCGCTAGCTATAGCTGAGGAGAGACGCAAACAGCTTCCATCACTGACAGCCGTTACATCTCATGACTCTCTCTATCGCTAGCTATGGCTGAGGAGATACAAACAGCTTCCGTCACCAACAGCCGTTACATCTCATGACTCTCTCTATAGCTAGCTATGGCTGAGCAGAGACACAAACAGCTTCCATCACCGACAGCCTTTACATCTCATGACTGTATCGCTAGCTATGGCTGAGGAGACACAAACAGCTTCCATCACTGACGGCCGTCACATCTCATGACTCTCTATAGCTAGCTATGGCTGAGGAGAGACACAAACAGCTTCCGTCACCGACAGTCGTTACATCTCATGACTCTATCTATCGCTAGCTATGGCTGAGGGGAGACACAAACAGCTTCCATCACCGACAGCCGTTACATCTCATGACTCTCTCTATCGCTAGCTATGGCTGAGGAGACACAAACAGCTTCCATCACCGACAGCCGTTACATCTCATGACTCTCTCTATCGCTAGCTATGGCTGAGGAGACACAAACAGTTTCCATCACCGACAGCCGTTGCATCTCATGACTCTCTCTATCGCTAGCTATGGCTGAGGAGAGACACAAACAGCTTCCGTCACCGACAGCCATTACATCTCATGACTCTCTCTATCGCTAGCTATGGCCGAGGAGAGACACAAGCAGCTTCCGTCACCGACAGCCGTTACATCTCATGACTGTATCGCTAGCTATGGCTGAGGAGAGACACAAACAGCTTCCGTCACTGACGGCCGTTACATCTCATGACTCTCTCTATCGCTAGATATGGCTGAGGAGAGACACAAACAGCTTCCGTCACTGACGGCCGTTACATCTCATGACTCTCTCTATCGCTAGCTATGGCTGAGGAGAGACACATACAGCTTCCGTCACCGACAGTCGTTACATCTCATGACTCTATCTATCGCTAGCTATGGCTGAGGGGAGACACAAACAGCTTCCATCACCGACAGCCGTTACATCTCATGACTCTCTCTATCGCTAGCTATGGCTGAGGAGACACAAACAGCTTCCATCACCGACAGCCGTTACATCTCATGACTCTCTCTATCGCTAGCTATGGCTGAGGAGACACAAACAGTTTCCATCACCGACAGCCATTACATCTCATGACTCTCTATAGCTAGCTATGGCTGAGGAGAGACACAAACAGCTTCCGTCACCAACAGCCGTTACATCTCATGACTCTCTCTATAGCTAGCTATGGCTGAGGAGAGACACAAACAGCTTTCATCACCGACAGCCGTTACATCTCATGACTCTCTCTATCGCTAGCTATGGCTGAGGAGATACAAACAGCTTCCGTCACCAACAGCCGTTACATCTCATGACTCTCTCTATAGCTAGCTAATGGCTGAGGAGAGACACAAACAGCTTCCATCACTGACAGCCGTTACATCTCATGACTCTCTCTATAGCTAGCTATGGCTGAGGAGAGACACAAACAGCTTCCATCACTGACAGCCGTTACATCTCATGACTCTCTCTATAGCTAACTATGGCTGAGGAGAGACACAAACAGCTTCCATCACTGACAGCCTTTACATCTCATGACTGTATCGCTAGCTATGGCTGAGGAGACACAAACAGCTTCCATCACTGACGGCCGTTACATCTCATGACTCTCTCTATCGCTAGCTATGGCTGAGGAGAGACACAAACAGCTTCCGTCACCAACAGCTGTTACATCTCATGACTCTCTCTATCGCTAGCTATGGCTGAGGGGAGACACAAACAGCTTCCATCACCGACAGCCGTTACATCTCATGACTCTCTCTATCGCTAGCTATGGCTGAGGAGACACAAACAGCTTCCATCACCGACAGCCGTTACATCTCATGACTCTCTCTATCGCTAGCTATGGCTGAGGAGACACAAACAGTTTCCATCACCGACAGCCGTTACATCTCATGACTCTCTCTATCGCTAGCTATGGCTGAGGAGACACAAACAGTTTCCATCACCGACAGCCGTTACATCTCATGACTCTCTCTATCGCTAGCTATGGCCGAGGAGAGACACAAGCAGCTTCCGTCACCGACAGCCGTTACATCTCATGACTGTATCGCTAGCTATGGCTGAGGAGAGACACAAACAGCTTCCATCACCGACAGCCGTTACATCTCATGACTGTATCGCTAGCTATGGCTCCTCCCTCTGCGCAAAGCAGAGCACCTACTTCTGCAACTTTCTTCTTGCTCCATATGTAAAAAAAAAAGAAATACATAATTTAACTCCTCTGATAGCTTTCATGAACTTCTGTGCTCGACTCACCAACACTTTTATAAAGATAAAACCACTGAGGAGAGTGGAGGAAGGGTTAATACTTTATTGCACACGGTGGGGATGATGAGGATTCTGCAAAGCTGTAGTGCTAACCACAAAGAGGAATTATAGGAGGTGGGTGGAGTCAGCTCAGTAATGACAGTGTAGACAGTCTGTTGATGTGAGGTAATGAAAGGGGTCTGGACAGCCCACAGGCTCATCTGAGCTGCATCTGGCATTGGCACAGGAAGTCAGGAAAATTTGCAACAAAAGTAATAAAAGAAACAATAATGCAAACAAGCAGCACAGAACTGTCATGCAATGCTGCTGCCAGCAGAGGTGGATCTGGAGTAGTGTTGTCCGGATCATGAACGATTCGGATCTTTGATCCGAATCTATTTTATGAGTCGATCATCCGAATCATCAAAATGAACGATTCGGATCGCAAAAGGGGCGGGGCCAGAAGCGACACGCCCCCTCTAAGTGGGCAGCGGGCTCCTGGAAGCAGAGCTGAGATGGATCGCTCTGTTGGATGCGAGGCAGCCTTGCAGGGAGACAGGTAGATGAGAGAGAGGGGACATGGGTGCCACTGCCAGATATGTGTAGAGCACACATACTGGCTGCAATGTGCTGCTCATTATAGGCTGTCTGTTCTGTAGTTGTGCTCAGTGATCACATTGGAAGCTTTTGGCTCAGCACAGCTCAGTAACTTTGCAGGCACTGTGATTGCACTGCACTCGGCACTAAACAGCTGCACTTATCTTCTGGGAATGCTTTCCTTCACTGTGCGACGTTTGCAGTCAAAGTATACAGATGAGCATATAGGTGAAATATATGTAAAGCATATGATTGCTGCATGTGGGTATTGTGTGCACAAACATTTCTGCTCTCTGCTCGTCCCTCCTCCCATCTCTGTCCACTCCCTGCCCTCTGTCCATCTTCTCCCCTTCTCTGTGTGTCCACCCCCCTCCCCTTCTCCTGTCCACAGCAGGGAAAGACCTGTCCTGCTAGTCATTTCACCCCGAATGCTTTGGTAGTAAAATGATCCGAGATTCGGATCCAAGATCCGGATCTTTTCAATGATCCGATTCGAATCATCCGGATCATTGAAAAGATCCGAACTTCCCATCTCTAATCTGGAGGACTCTAGCACAGATCACCCAGCATGGGGCGGTCAGGTGACGTCAGCGCATGCGCACCTCAGCCTTGTGGTTGTCCTTCACATAGAGGCGGCCCAGCTCGGTGTCATAGCTCTGGCCCTGGCTGATGCAGCCTCCTCCGGAGTGCCCGGCCGCTTTCACCTGCGGGCAGCCCAGCTCACGCTTCAGCAGCGACTCCATGGTAAGCGAGAGCAGCAGGGGAGCGGCGAAAGTGACGTCACACTGCGCGGCCTGCCATGTCTGGTGAGGGCAAACCTGCCAGCATCTCCAGAGAGGAGGACCCAGGACAGCATCGGGCCTGAGGGGGCGGGGTTATGTGCGGCGAAGCTGTAGCTAGGTGACGAGGAGGGGCGGGCCGTGTTTTGAATAGTCACAGTTAACCACGCCCCTCGATCCGTACGCCCCCTCCGCAGTGTATTCAAGCATTACCGCTCGGGTGATGCTTGAATACACTGCTGAGGGGGCGTACGGATCGAGGGGCGTGGTTAACTGTGACTGTTCAAAACACGGAGCTTGTGTTATGTGAGGAAGGGGCGGGACTGTGCGGTAATGGGCGGGGTTAGCTAGAACATTGGAAGATACGTTATGCCAGGAGGGGGCGGGGCTGTGTGGTTATAGGTGGGGTTATGTGCGTTATGGGAAGAGGGGGCCGGGCTGTGTGGAAATGGGTGGGGTTAGCTGTAATTCTGGAGGATACGCCCATAGTGGTAAGGAAGAGCTGAGCAATGAAGGACAACTGTAGTGAGAGGAATATGGAGGCTGCCATATTTATTTCCTTTTTAAGCAATACCAGTTGCCTGATCTGACATTAAGGCCTCTTTTCCACGAACTGTTTCTAGGCAGTGAAATTCCTCTCAAACTCTCACAACTGCTCACTGCTGCCTGGTAACTGTTTGTCGCTGCCTGGTAACTGCTCGCTGCTGCCTGGCAACTGCTAGCTCAACAGTTTGTAGAAAAGAGGCCTTACTGCATGCTTGTTTCTGGTGTGATTCAGACACTACTGCAGCCAAAAAGATCAGCAGGGCTGCCAGGCAACTGGTATTGTTTAAAAGGAAATAAATAGGGACCCTCCTCCATCCATCCTTCTAGCGTTGCATTGTTGCTATGCTGGTAATGAACGCCTCTCCTCTGCTGCTCCTCTCTGTCAAACTCCTCACTGGCTGCCAATTAACCAGAGGATCCAGTTCAAATTCCTAACCCTAACCTACAAAGCTCTCCACAATCTCTCCCCCCTGTACATCTCCTCACTAGCTTCCAGATACCAACTCAACCGCAATCTCAGATCTGCACATGATCTGTCCATCCTCTAGAATTACCTCCTCACATGCATGTTTACAAGATTTCTCACGTGCTTCACCCCTCCTCTGGAATGCCCTCCCACAACACATCCGTCACTCGCCAACCTTTGTTACCAGTGGCGTAGCTAAGGAGCTGTGGGCCCCGATGCAAGTTTTACAATGGGCCCCCCAAGTATGCTATACATAACGATACGGCGCACAAAACCTGCCAATGGCAACTACAGTGTCACAGGAGCAAGAAGGGGATGGGGAGTAGTTTGTTAATGATTATTATCATTCAAAGTATCTATAGAAGAAGTGATTATTGCCAGCACAGAACCAATAGAGAGCTAATACTGTAGTTGAGGGAGTGCCCTTCGGAACCTCTGGTCCAAGGGCCCCGATGCGGTGGCAACCTCTACACCCCCTATTGCTACGCCCCTTTAAAGGGAACCAGAGAGGATCAAAAAAAGGTTTTATACATACCTGGGGCTTCCTCCAGCCCCATACGCACGGATCGCTCCCACGGCGCCATCCTCCGCTGCCTGGATCCGCCGGTACCGGGTCCCGTCATTGCCGCGAGTCGGCCGGCGGACGCGGCCGATTCTCCGCATCACACGGAGATCCCTCTATACAAGTACGCATGAGGCTGCCTACTGCGCAGCCGCATGCGTACGGGTATGGAGGGAACCCCTGTGATGCGGACAATTGGCCGCGTTCGCCGGAAGTGACGGGACCCGGTACCGCCGAAACAGGAAGCGGAGGATAGCGGCGTGGGAGCGATGCAGGCTTATCCGAACATTCCGAACACAGGCTTATGGGGGTGGAAGAAGCCCCAGGTATGTATAAAAGCTTTTTCTATTTCCAGGCTCCATTCCTCTCTGGTTCCCTTTAAACGCTCTCTAAAAACTCATTTGTTCCGACAAGCATATGCACTACCCTAGGCCACTTCCCTTTGTCCTAAGACCAAATTGCACTCCTACTAGGTATCCTAAAACACACTGCCTTTATATATTTTATCGTATACTACCCCTCCTCTTGTTCCCTGCCCCCCCCCCCATTCACTTTAGATTGTAAGCTCGCAAGGGCAGGGCTCTCTCCCCCTTTTGTGTCCTGGAAATCATTATACATTTTATTCATCATGTTACTTTTATCACTGTCATTACCACTTCTGTATTTTGTATTCTGTATTTTGTATCATGTTTTGTATTTTGTCACTAATACTGTATGTACTGATGTATACACCATTGTCTGTATTATTATGTACCCCATGTTTGTTTCTTACTTTGTACAGCGCCGATATTGTACAGTGCGGAATATGTTGGCGTTTTATAAATCAATAATAATAATAATAATAATATGGCAGCCTCTATGTACCCCTCACTACCAGGGCCGGATTTAGGGAAAGGCCCCCAAGGCACAGGACTAGGGCGGAATTAAATTTGCTACATTCTTGGGGCGGCTGCGGGTGACACAGGTTAACTGACTGCAGCACGCACCTGTGACCTGCTGTCCCTCCATACGCGCTGTGTCAGCCTGTCACTACTGAGCCAGTGAGCCGCCCGCTGCGCTGCCCCGCTAGTGTGTGTCCGCAGCCGCCCACCCCGCTTGCCGCTCTGCTCTGTGTGCAATGTGAGCAGAGGCAAGGCGGGTGAAAGCGGCTGCGGTTGCCTGGCAACATGGACGGGAGGCGGGATCCCACAGGAGGCCTGGGAGCAGATCGGACTCCGTCTCCGAGTGCCGATGGTGGTGCGCCCTGGCCCCTGCCCTGCCCCTGGACTCGAGCTAGCCTAGCCTGCCTGCATCTGGCAGTCACCAGCCGCCGGCCAGTACAGGCAGACTTTCGCTCTAGACTCTGGAGTCCCAGGCAGGCGGCAGCTCCAACTTGCAGGCGGCTAAGAGAGAGCGAGGGAGAGGCTCTTTCAATAGGGCGCCCCCGCTGTCAATCAGTGACGTCACGTGACGTCACAGATTTAAACAGCACAGCGCTGGCTGGCCAGGAGTCTAGGGGAGGTCTCGCGGTGCCGCTGGGGCTGATGGATATGAGAGCCTCAGTGCAGTGCGCATGCGCTCGGCAAAGACCCCCCTTAGCTGCGCACATCCCTGGCTGGCTGGCAGTGGCTCCAGATCTGTGACTACGGAATTGACTGTAAGTTTTTGCTGCAGCCGCCAGCCGGCCTGAAGCATGATGATGTCTGTGTTCCTGACTGTCAGTGTCAGGAATCAAATGTAAAATGAATGTCAAGCTGGGTGATGATATTGACTGAGGGTCCCCCTTAGGGGAACAGTAAATTCGGGCGCCTGAGGCTAGTGGACAAATCGGGCGCCGCCATTCACTCCTATAATAAATATCGTTTAATGGGCGCCCGATAGGAAAAAAGGGCGCCGGAGAAAAATAACGTTTTAAAAGCGGCGCCCGGAGACTTAATGTTTTATTACTGTTTCTCATGATTACACATTATTTAATGATTTATCCATTTTTAAATTTTATTTTTAAACGAAAAACAGTACAATATTTTTTTTAAACATTATTGTTAAACGAAAAACAGTACATTTTTTTTTACATTATTTTTAAACGAAAAAACTAACAGGGGGGTCTTAGGTTTAGGCACCAACAGGGGGGTCTTAGGTTTAGGCACCAACAGGGGGTCTTAGGTTTAGGCACCAAAAGGGGGGTCTTAGGTTTAGGCACCAACAGGGGGGTCTTAGGTTTAGGCACCAACAGGGGGTCTTAGGTTTAGGCACCAACAGGGGGGTCTTAGGTTTAGGCACCAACAGGGGGGTCTTAGGTTTAGGCACCAACAGGGGGGTCTTAGGTTTAGGCACTAACAGGGGGGTCTAGGGGTTAGGGGTAGGTACAGGGAGGGTTACTTAGGCACCAACAGGGGGGGTCTTAGGTTTAGGCATCAACAGGGGGGTCTAGGGGTTAGGGGTAGGTACAGGGAGGGTTACTTAGTAATTTTTTTTTTTTAAACGTTATTATACGTTTCACTATTTAAACGAAAGATTAACGTTTTTACAATTGCCGATTTAATGCACATTATTTAATGATTTATAACTTTATAAAACATTAATTTTAAACGAAATACAGTACAATACATTTTTAAACGTTATCCATGCTTATCGTTAAAAACCCGGCGCCCTTTTTTCCCAGCGCCCCTTTTTAACGTACGCCCCCCTTAGAAGCTAAATGTTATTTGCTAATTAATGTATGTAGTAAGGTAGTAATTATATGCTGAGGACTTCTTAAGCCACCATCCTGTCTTTGCTGAATGTGTCCCCTAATGGTTTGCTTCTGCGGCTGCCCTGTCCAGCAGCCCATGCTCTCTGTCTCAGTTTCGCACTTTACAGGCAGCGTATGTGCGGTGCGGACAGGGAATGTTCTGCGCAGCCCATTTTGCTTACTATAACTGCTTGCACAAAATGCTCTTAAAGGGAACCAGAGAGGAATGGAGCCTGGAAATAGAAAGAGCTTTTATACATACCTGGGGCTTCTTCCAGCCCCATAAGCCTGTATCGCTCCCACGCTGCCATCCTCCGCTTCCTGGAACCGCCGGTACCGGGCCCGTCACTTCCGGCGGACGCGGCCAATGGTCCACATCACAGGGGCTCCCTCCATACCCGTACGCATGCGGCTGCGCAGTAGCGTATAGAGGGAGTTCCGTGTGATGCGGAGAATCGGCCCCGTCCGCAGGCCGAGTCGCGGCAATGACGGGACCTGGTACCGGCGGATCCAGGCAGCAGAGGATGGCGGCGTGGGAGCGATCCGTGCGTATGGGGCTGGAGGAAGCCCCAGGTATGTATAAAACCTTTTTTCGATCCTCTCTGGTTCCCTTTAATGATATTTCAATCGGGGCCATGCACTCTGGTATGCGACTGGGCTGGATTGCGGCTTCATCATTGTGGGAAAATGGTGGTGATCAAGCAAACTGGTTACTGGGGACTGGAGGAAGCCCCAGGTAAGTATAAATCTTTTTCCTTTAAAGTATCCCTGAGGCCCCTTTTCCACTAGCAATTGCTAGCGTTCGCGCTGAACGCTAGCGATTGCGATTCAGCAAAAGTACAAAATTTAGCGGCGATTTCCTGACGTTTGCGATCGCGATTTTGCTATGCACTGCATAGCAAAATCTCGGCAATAATTGTTCCGCCACACGATCACGATTAGGCAAAAAACGAATCGCAGTAGTGCAAATGACCTACCACGATTCCTATGTTAAAAAGCAAACCGTAGCGATTTCAAAATCACTAGCAGTTTGCGATTCAGCAATCGCAAACGCTATTGTGGAAAAGGGCCCTGAGACGGGAAAAAGTTTTAATTTACGTACCGGGGGCTTCCTCCAGCCCCTCGTAGCCTTACAGGTCTCTTGGTTTCTTCATGGTTTGTTGTCCCCCTCCAAAAACTTGTCCACTAGACCAGTCGTGGCTTCTGCACATGCGCGACCCAGGCCATGCGCCTCCTCAATCACGCTCCCACTGCTCTGAGCGTTATGCGCATGAGTAGACTGCTCCCCGCCATGGGAGCACGATCAAGGAGATGTGCGACCTGGTCCACACATGCGCAGTAGCCCACAACTTTTGATCTTTCAGAGGGGCTAGTAAGGCTTGTTCGGTTAACTCACCCTTGTTGCTACCTCTGTGCGCTGCTCTATACATTGCCTTTCTGCTCTTCCAGTTCCAACTGTGAATGATGAAGTAGCTGGAGAGCTGAAATGCTATGTGGAGGGCGGCGCACAGAGGTGGCGAAAAGGGTGAGTGCTGTTGTCAGTTAGTGCATCAGTTTAAAGGGGTTCTTTCGCGAAAAAAGTAGGTAGTTAAAAAATGTGACAGATGACAGGTTTTGGGCCAGTCCATCTTTTTAGGGGGATTCTCAGGGCTTTCTTTGTTTTCAACAGCATTTCCTGAACAACAGTTTAACTGCCAAAATAGCAAGATACCAGCCGGCCTCCCTAATCATTTGCACACTATTATGTCAGTTAGATTTTGCAACTGTTGTTCAGGAAATGCTGTTGAAAACAAAGAAAGCCCTGAGAATCCCCCTAAAAAGATGGACTGGCCCAAAACCTGTCATCTGTCACATTTTAACTGCCTACTTTTTTTGTGAAAGAACTCCTTTAAATTTAGTAACATGGTTTTCAGAGGTACCGATTGTAATGCTCATCCCTAGTTGGGATGAAAACAGAGTAGCTACAGTATGTACCCTATGGGGATTGGTAAGAAGCCCCTAGGTAGTATGGCTACTTTTTAAAGGCTATATGAGGTAAAATAAAGAAGTGAAACTTTACTTACCTAGGCCTCATAGAAATCTATCTGCTCCCACACTGAAGTTACTTTGTCATCCAGGCTGCTCCTGTCTAACCCCTCCGTAAGATCACCCACCCATGGATGGGTTGCGGGCTTCTGTGCAAGTGTGGATGTGCCGTGTGGCTCTCATGATCGCACTCCTATGAACAGATGCATTATTTGCGGACAGCACAAACACAATGCTATGGGAGCACAATCACAAGGCGTGAATGTCCGGGCAGGGGGTCGGCAATCTTACAGAGGGGACAGTGGCAGCCTGGAGGACAGCAGAACTTCAGCACGAGAGCAGATAGGCTTCTAGGGGCTGTACAAAAACGAAATAAGTAAAGATTCACTTCTTTATTTTACTCATATATCCTTTAAGGGTATTTGAACCGTATATGTGTGAGTATACACTCACCTAAAGGATTATTTGGAACACAATACTAATATGGTATTTGACCCCATTTCGCCAACATTTTGTGGTTTATTTTAAAGTTAAAAGTGTTGGTAGGCAGTGTTGAAAAAAATGCGGGGGGGGGGGGGGGCGGTCGGTGGTACTGGGCCTAGGGTGGAAAAAAGTACAAATCCGGCCCTGCTCACTACAGTTCTTGAAGCGTGTGAGGAGAACAGGCGGGAATGTGATGCAGAGAGAGGCGAGGCGCGGCACCCTCTGCTGGCTGCAGCTGTTAGTGCGTCTCTCTAATATGAGGTGCAGGAAGTCACATTAGCTGATACTGGCTTCAATTCATCAAGCATTGCCGCATTCGGTAATGCTGAAAACAGCTGACTTTACGGAGCACTTAGTAAAATGTTAATTCATCAAAGCAGTTACCGCATGAGAAGCAGACATTCCTGTGCAGAGAGATAAATTACCGACCGAGCCGTCTGAAGCGAGAATAAATCTCGCTTCAGAGCTCAAAGTTAGCAGGGGCACGTGTGCTCCTGCTAAACCGCCGCTATCGCGCCACACAATGGGGGTCCCTTCACCCCCAAACCCACCCCAGCACGACTTGGTCGTGCATTTGGTCGCTCCTGGAGGCAGGGCTAACGGCTGCAGCCCTGCCTCCAGTCGCGTCTGTCAGCGGCGCATCGCCGCCTCTCCCCCGCCCCTCTCAGCGAAGGAAGACTGAGAGGGGCGGGGGAGAGGCGGAGATACGCGCTGGCAGACGCGCGTGGGGCAGGGCTGCGGCGGTTAGCCCTGCCCCAACCAGGAAGCGCTCCCCCGCATTACGGAGGGGGATTTGGGGGTAAAGGGACCCCCGTTAAGCCGCGCTATAGCGGCGTTTTAGCAGGGGCACACATGCCCCTGCTAACTCTGAGGTTTAAAGCGAGATTTATTCTCGCTTCAGTCTCTCTTTAAGTGATTACCTCAACACATGTCAGTAAAATGTCAGCAAATGTTAATTCATCAAGCTCACAGCATTCGATAACATGTGCCGTGTTTATCACCAGCTCTCCCCTGTCGATAAAGAGCTTGGAATGCCTTCTCCGTGTGTGACAGGACCATAGAAACCTCCCCTGTCCCCTGCAAGTGCTGCTGATAGGTTGGCCAGGCTTCTCGGGTGGAACAGACCCCCCCCCCCCAGGCAGCCAGGGGAGAGAAAAGAATTAAAGTTATTTTCCAGGCACCCTTCTTTTCTAGGCACCCTTCGGTAGTGTAACCCCTTGAGTGCCTGTTTAAATATGCAGGGATGCAAGTGGGAGCTTGTGGCAAAATGACCTAAGCAGGGAATGTGTAATGTTTCTCAGCAGTTCATCTAAGCTGTGGCAAGTAAATAGAAACTTAAAGGGAAGGTTCAGGGAGGGTGGGTAAAAAATAAAAATCAATTTCCACTTACCTGGGGCTTCCTCCAGCCCGTGGCAGGCAGGAGGTGCCCTCGCCGCCGCTCCGCAGGGTCCCGGTGGTCTCCGGTGGCCGACCCGACCTGGCCAGGCCGGCTGCCAGGTCGGGCTCTTCTGCGCTCCAAGGCCCGGAACTTCTGCGTCCCACGCCGGCGCTCTGACGTCATCGGACGTCCTCCGGGCTCTACTGCGCAGGCGCAGAACTACTGCGCATGCGCAGTAGAGCCCGGAGGACGTCCGATGACGTCAGGGCGCCGGCGTGGGACGCAGAAGTTCCAGGCCTTGGAGCGCAGAAGAGCCCGACCTGGCAGCCGGCCTGGCCAGGTCGGGTCGGCCACCGGAGACCACCGGGAGCCTGCGGAGCGGCGGCGAGGGCACCTCCTGCCTGCCACGGGCTGGAGGAAGCCCCAGGTAAGTGGAAATTGATTTTTATTTTTTACCCACCCTCCCTGAACCTTCCCTTTAAGACTAATGAGACAGACTCAGCAAGAGCAGAGGCAGCACAACAAATATAAAAGGCACATGTATAGGGATGTCGGTGCTGCCTCTTTCCTATTGTAATGCCCTCACTGCACGGACCTCTTCGGTAACTTACCGAACATCTACCACATGTGTGAAAATATTGATGAATTAGCACAGTGAAGTGTAAAATACCGAATGCGGTATTTTAAGGACTGGGATTTTGTTATCGAACACCCTTTGATGAATTGAAGCCACTGTGTCCTGTGAAGGGGACATAAACAGTGGCGTAGCAATAGGGAAGCAGAGGTAGCGACCACACGGGGGCCCTGGGCCCTCCATCCATCCTTCTAGCTTTGCATTGTTGCTATGCTGGTAATGTTCACCTCTACAGTAGTAATTCTTAAAAGGAACCTGAGACGACAGGAAATTAGTTTTATATATACCTTCTTCCAGCCCCTTCGTGCAGATCGCTCGCTCGCTGCCGTCCAAAGCCTGCTAGATCCTCCGGTAGCAGCCCCATTCTCTGTGGCCAGTCAGACATACTGCGCATGCGTGCCCGCCCCCACAGTGATGTAAGCTCCGCCCAGCTTTCCCTGGTATGCACTCTGCAGGAGGACAGCAGAATACCCACTCACCCTGCAAAGTACACATATCTCAATGTAAGCTAGATCTGCTGACATCAAACGGACAAACATGGATTCAGGTAATGGCTATAATGTAAACTGCACAAAGTTTTATTACCAACTTTCAAAACCTTACATTTCTTCTCCAGGAATGACACAGAACAGATCGAAGCACTTACAGCGAAGTATCAGAAGGAAGATATGAGCTCTCATCCAGGTAATTAGCCAATATACATTATTGTATATAGGACCCGTACGTTTAGAAGTTAGAAAGTTAGAAAGCAGCAAAAAATAAAACCTACTCACATAATGGAACAATCATTTGACAAATAAAACACAAGTTTTATTAACTTAACTCACCTCCCCGGTGTTCATTAACTCACCTCGAGGCGTTCATGAACCTCACCCCCCGGCATTCATAAACTCACCACCCGGCATTCATGAACCTCACCTCCCGACATTCATGAACCTCACCTCCCGACATTCATGAACCTCACCTTCCGGCATTCATAGAGGGGATCTAATTAACATGTA
Organism: Hyperolius riggenbachi; assembly: GCF_040937935.1. Taxonomy (NCBI): domain Eukaryota; kingdom Metazoa; phylum Chordata; class Amphibia; order Anura; family Hyperoliidae; genus Hyperolius; species Hyperolius riggenbachi. The sequence goes on along the minus strand of NC_090657.1, from coordinate 222,796,592 downwards.
TAAATACATCAGAGGGCAATATAATAGCTTGGCGGATGAGCTTTTTGTCCCTAGGCCTTCTCAAAGGACTAGAGGACATGATCTGTGCATGGAGGAAAAACGTTTTAGCCATTTATTTAGGAAAGGGTTCTTTACAGTTAGAGTGATTAAGATGTGGAATGCATTGCCACAGGAAGTCGTTATGGCAAACTCTATACCTGCATTTAAAGGGGGCTTAGATGCTTTCCTTGCGTTGAAAGACATCCATGGCTACAATTACCTAGGTAATGCCTAATGATGTTGATCCAGGGATTTTATCTGATTGCCATCTGGAGTCGGGAAGGAATTTTTCCCTTTAGGGGCTAATTGGACCATGCCTTGTAAGGGTTTTTTCGCCTTCCTCTGGATCAACAGGGATATGTGAGGGAGCAGGCTGGTGTTGTACTTTGTACTGGTTGAACTCGATGGACGTATGTCTTTTTTCAACCAAAATAACTATGTAACTATGAACCTCACCTCCCGGCATTCATGAATCTCACCTCCCAGCATTCATGAACCTCACCTCCCGGCATTCATGAATCTCACCTCCCGGCATTCATGAACCTCACCTCCCGGCATTCATGAATCTCACCTCCCGGCATTCATGAACCTCACCTCCCGGCATTCATGAATCTCACCTCCCGGCATTCATGAACCTCACCTCCCGGCATTCATGAATCTCACCTCCCGGCATTCATGAACCTCACCTCCCGGCATTCATGAACCTCACCTCCCGGCATTCATGAACCTCACCTCCCGGCATTCATAAACTCACCACCCGGCATTCATGAACCCACCTCCCGGGATTCATAAACTCACCTCCCGGCATTCATAAACTCACCTCCCCAGCGTTCATGAACCTCACCTCCCCGGCGTTTATAAACTCACCTCCTGGGATTCATGAACCTCACCTCTCCGGCGTTCCAGCGACAACAGCTGATTATTGCATGCAAATTCCTGCCTATGATAGGATTCAAAATCTGTTTTCGGATTGTTGGCGATATATATTTCCACAATGGGGATTTGGCTCTAGATCTGCATCTATGACAACCTGCAGAAAACACCCTATCATAGTGCAGCGGATATGTATGCTAGCTCTGGCACTTCAATTTATATTCACACACAAGAAAAATGCAAAGCCAGGCATTAATAATATTTATTATTATTATTGAGTTATATAGCGCCATTTCGTAGCACTGTACAGAGTAAAAACAAACATAAGTAAATAAAAATACAAACAGTGGTACAAAATATAGAAATAGACAATGTATACTGTATAATAAGCTATAGTGATAATTGTATAACTAACAACAACTTACAAGAAACAAAAGGGAGAGAGCCCTGGACATGTGAGCTTACAATCTAAAGACATGCACAAAGGCAAACCAATGCTAGGAAAAACAATTGCACTAAGTCATGTGTGTGCGCATAGCAGAGGTGCTACAGGAGATGGAAACAATTACAAGTTCACGCAAGTTTTTAATGCAAATGTATGCAACTTGAAAATGGACTGGTCACATGCTGCTGTTGTGGCATTTTGATTGGTCCGCTCTCAAGCTGCATACAGTTTTATGAAATTAGCATAAAACATTTGCATCATCTCAAAATGATTTGCATCTGGATGACAATCACTCGCACCTAATGCAAACAGACACTGAAGGTGCGTACACACATGCGACTATAGTCGTTTGAAACGATCGTTCCCCGATCGTTTCAAACGACGATCGTTTAAAAAAAAAGCAGCCAACGACCATTAAGTCTAACGACGGACGAGCTAGATCGCTAAAAACGAATGATATAGCTTGGCGGATTTTTTCCAATGATGATCGTTTGCAAAAGTAGTACATCATTGGAAACGGCCGTTCGTACTAGGCTTGACATGCGCATTTCACTATTTGTCTATGGAACTTTTCATTTTTATGCGCAAGCGCAATAGTTGCTTTTACGTGATGTAATGTTCATTCTAACGATCAGATCGTCACACACCTTTTAAAACTAACTTTACTTAGGTCGTTCTTTCATCTATTAAAAGTTCGTTCGTCGTTGACAACGAACGATCGTTGTCGCATGTGTGTACATAGCTTGAGACTAGGTGCACACTTAGCAGAAACGCAAGCGTTGCGGAAAACGATGCTAATGGAAGTCTATGGGCCGCATGAAAAAACACGTAACGTGCATTTTTAAAAACGCTGGTTTTGTTGCATGAATTTTCTAAAAAGCATCAAAAACGCACATAATGAAAGTGAATGGGAACGCACTGGTATGCGTTTTTATATGCGTTTTTCTTTCATTGCTTTGTGGTGTATTTCCGCTTCTTGTTGTCTTCCTAGTGATTTGCATAAATCTAAATATTAAATCGCATTAAAAACGCATATGCATTTTGTAAATGCAAACCGCAAATGCATAAAAACGCACGCAAAACGCTGGAGAAATGCATATGTGAAAAAAACGCTAAAGCATTAAAAACGCACAAAAACCCGAACATGACAGAAAACGCGACCTTTCACTCCCTTTCATGTGTGCATCCAGCCTCAAAGGAGGGATGACATCAGTCCTCAGAAAATGCCCACGGGCTGTGCTGTGGATGATGTTTGTTTTTAGTGTACATTGAGTAATGCTACACAGAAGAAAAAAAGAGATGTGTGCTCAGACCAGTCAGCTCCTGACTAAATACTGGCTGCCTCAAGTCATCTGACTAATTAAAATGGCAAAGCGTATGCAAATTGCATTCGCCCACCAGAATATGCAGGATCTAACCTGTCCACCTAACTTCCTGCAGGAGTTGGCCCACGCAATATACATTGCATCTTAACAGGGTTGCCGCGTGTAGGCCTCCTTGTACCCCCAAGAAATGAAGGGCAGTGCAGACACCCCCACAAGGCATCCAGGAGCAGCTGAACAGATTGTGATCGGTTTCAGGCTGAAATCGATTCACAATCTGTTTGCAGTAAAGGCAGCCATACGATCCCTATCTGATCAGATTCGATCAGATAGGGATCTGTCAGCTGGTCGATCTGATGGCACATCGACCAGTGTATGGCTGCCTTTAGGCATTGTCTACCTCCTCCCACACCAAGTGATTTTACTAATTAGTATTTCTCTTTTTTTTTAACCATTCAATTTTAATCATTCCTAGCTTGTAATTCTTATCCACGAAGAATTAGTTAAACACAAGGCTGCATGCAGAGAATCAGTGAAGGTTGCAGAGAAGGTGTACAAGTGTCTGATCTGGTCACCCAGCTCATAGAAGGCCAGCCTCCCTGCCCCATAATTTAGATACACTCTGATCCTATGTGCAGGATTATGACAGCTTGTAGACATATTGAACATTTTCCCAGCATGCATCGCTGTATATGTGTAGCCTGATCTCTGTATAGACCAGGACTTGCTGTTTGATCCAATCCACGAATTTCGCCCTTTTCGGTCCATGCTGGGATAGCACATCCCTATTATCCAGTAACTAGATTCGCCAGTGTCCACGTCCCAGTAACAATTATTTGCATATTGCCTAGTGCTCAGGACCTGAGCACAGTCTGTAAACTGATGTGAATGGGAGTAGGAGTTTGGATTGTCGGTGGTCTTGCAGGCAGACCTGCAGTCGCTGGATAATAAGACGTTAGCGCCGGCTGTGGTTCCATCCAATAACAGATCTGTTACCTCCAGCATCTGAAGATGTTTCTGTGTGTCTTTCAGTATGTCATACAATCCTATGTGCAGAGTTTCTGAGATCAGACCTTCATGTAGAATTCCAGCTGAATTGATTTGGTCATCGGTTACTTGTTTTTGAGGTGTATGATCATCATCCGCTTGGGTTTCACAGGCTTGTAGGACGGTTAATGGATCGGTCTCAAGGAGCAGAGCCTCGGTGTTAGCTATCACCTTGGTCAGGTCATCTTGGTCCTTCTCCAACTGGTGTATCAGATTCCATACTGACTTTAAAACCTTGGATTCAATGGTGGAGATATCAACCAGGACTTTCTGTTCTAATTCCTCTAGCTGTTTTCTCATGGAGTTCAGAAGGGTAACTGCTCTCTCTTTAATTCTAGCGGCAGATTCTGGCACATTTGTCTTGCTCTCCTGCAGAATCTGGAGTTGAACATCAGTCTTGTTCTTGCTTGCCGTCAGTTGCACCAAGACGTCTTTCAAGTCCTCTTTCATTTTAATGGCTGCCTCTGGAAGAAGCTCAACTTGGTGGCCTTTATGATTTCCAACCACAGAGCAAGACACGCATATGCAGACTTTGTCATCTGAGCAGAAATACTTAAAGATCTCATTGTGGATGGAGCATTTTCTGTCCTCCCATGAGTCAGCAGGGTCGAATAAAATGTGCTCTAGTGACTTGCTGTGGACTCTTAGATGGTCATCACACAGAGAAGCTTCACACTGCAGACACGTTTTAACAGCTTGGACTTCAGCGTGGATGCAGTAGGTGCAGAAGACCCCAGTCTCCTCTTGCTTGGGTTCAGTAGGAAGAAAATGGGCAGCTATGCTACACAGAGCTATGTTCTCCTGCACTGACGGACGCGCCTTAAACCTTTTCCTGCATACTGGACATTCATAAGCCTCAGAAGATGTCTGGTTGTCCAAGGTATTCTTTATACAGACACGGCAGAAGCTGTGTCCACAGGTCAGAGTTCCGGGATCTTTATATACGTCCAGACAAATGGAGCACTTCAGCTCCTCTCTCACCGCAGGCATATCCATCGCTGACTGAAAGCTGTGAACAAACGTCAAAAGTACCTTCTTATCACTCCTTTCGAGGTGTGTACTCGATCATCTGAACTTACTGTTGTTAACCACCTAGACCTTGAAGGAGAAGACTTGTCAAAGTCCTCGGAGTGCAATAAACATTTTACAGCCTTTTAATCATTGTCAGTCAGTTGCTGAATCAGGTATTTTATACATATAAGGCAGGGGTGTCAAACTCACATACAAAGTGGGCCAAAAGTTAAACACTGGGACCAAATCGCGGGCCAACCTCAATGTCTAGTGGCCTCCTCCATCATTTATAAAGTTCCATACTGTCTAATTGCCCCATTCCTCCCCTGTACAGATCTCTGGTGTCTAGTGGTCCTCCCTCCCCTTTGCAGTTCCCTGGTATCTAGTGACCTCCCCTACACAGTTCCCTGCTGTCGAGCGCTTTTCCCCTCCTTTTCCATATGGTTTCTCTGGTGATCTAGGCCTTCACCTCCAATATAGCTTCCCTGGTGATCTAGAGTGGGCCAAACATAATGCAAAGTGGAGAAACCACTTGGGGGCCGAATTTGATGGCTCTGCGGGCCGGATTTGTCCTACAGGGTGGAGTTTGACATGTATGATATAAGGGAAGACACGTAGACATGAAAGAAGAACCTTCATCCATGGGTATGAGGAAGCCATACTTCAGGCAACATGTCGTGAGGGTGCTATGGAGGGGGAAGAGGGACAATAGTATGGTGCATGATGGAGAAGCTTCCAATAGTATTGATAATGAAGGAAAACTATGAGGTCTGCTGAGGTCAGGGCCGGCGCTACCATAGAGGCAAAGGAGGCAGCTGCCCCAGGGCCCCAGAGCTTGTAGGGGCCCCCAGTGGCTACAAGCGGAAAGAAAAAAATTTCAAACCGACCTTATAGTTCCTAAGAAAAACGATTTTAAAGTTTCAAAGGAAAAAAAATACACATTTCAAAACCAGCCGACTTTAATGGTTAATAGCAAATCCACCTTAAATTCTAGAAACCCTAAATTTGCAGGATGTGTTAAGGAGATCATTGGGAATAAGAGGAAAAAACAATTTTTCAAAAAGACCTTATAGTTTTTGAAAAAATCGATTTTAAAGTTTCGAAGGAAAAAAGTATACTTTTAACCACCCTGGCGTTCTGATTAAATCGCCAGGGTGGCTGCGGGAGGGTTTTTTTTAAATAAAAAAAAAACTATTTCATGCAGCCAACTGAAAGTTGGCTGCATGAAAGCCCACTAGAGGGCGCTCCGGAGGCGATCTTTCGATCGCCTCCGGCGCCCAGAATAAACAAGGAAGGCCGCAATGAGCGGCCTTCCTTGTTTTGCTTACATCGTCGCCATAGCGACGAGCGGAGTGACGTCAGCCGACGTCCTGACGTCAGCCGCCTCCGATCCAGCCCTTAGCGCTGGCCGGAACTTTTTGTTCCGGCTACGCTGGGCTCAGGCGGCTGGGGGGACCCTCTTTCGCCGCTGCTCGCGGCGAATCGCCGCAGAGCGGCGGCGATCAGGCAGCACACGCGGCTGGCAAAGTGCCGGCTGCGTGTGCTGCTTTTTATTTCATCAAAATCGGCCCAGCAGGGCCTGAGCGGCAGCCTCTGGCGGTGTTGGACGAGCTGAGCTCGTCCAGACCGCTCAGCAGGTTAAATGCGGTAAATGTCACTTTTAGTACCTAACGGTAGTGTAATTTTACATGTATCAAAAGAAAGAGCAATACATTTCCTGACAGGGTTTCCAGGGGGTTTATACGCAGCCGCAGCGCTTTGGCCAGGGAACGCTATACAGCCGCAATATGGCTGTATGAAGATCCCTGGCATTTTTTTTTCCTATTTTCCCAAATTTTTTTTGAGAGTGTGGGATTTTTTTTTTTTTTATTATGTGTGGTCCCCCCTCCGGAATCTTTTTAACCCCTTGTCCCCCATGCAGGCTGGGGTAGCCAGAATGTGGAGCTCCGACTGATTGGGACGTCACACCCTCACTATACCAGCTGCAAAAAAGGTCCCTTAATGCCAATTTTTGCTCCGGGGTATCTGTTGGGGGGGGGGGGGGGGGGCAGGTTTATTTTGCCCTGGGCCCCATTGTTGCTTAAACCGGCCCTGGCTGAGGTGATCACTCGCGACGCATTGAGGAGGCTGTAATCACACTAGAATCTTGGCAATAACAGCCACCTCAGTCAAGGACCCTTTGCCATGTGTATGGGGCTTACATCACACTCCATTCTGTTAAAAAGTTGCAAAGCACATATTTCAGTTAGTGATCCTACCTGGATCCCCTTCGGCCCAACATCTTCTCCTGACGCTGGACCAGACGTGCCCTCATTGGTGTATAGTGAGCATCAGTAACATTCTTTGAACTACCAAGTAATAATAGAAGCGACTTAGCGAGGCTTTATTGTGTGAATCGGTCACCTCAAATTTGGACCACTCGTGTAGCGCAGGCGTGGGCCGCAAACGTAGGCTGTATTCCGCTCACTTGGCTATTTCATCGGGCCCACTGACGCAGGGCCGGATTCAATGCCACCCCTGCAGGTGAACTGGTGTTGCGGTCATTAAAATTAGCTAAAAATGACTTTTTTCATATGTTGCTGTCACTTACAGTTGTTAGTAGAAATCCTGACAGATCTGACAGGTTTTGTGCTAGTTCATCTTCTCATGCGGGATTCTCAGTCGTTCATTTATTTATCACAAAAGCAATCCCTGGAAAGGATCTATACAAAGATGCCAGCTGTTCACCAAGTGCTTTTTCAAATAAATAAAAACCCTGAGAATACCCCATAAGGAGATGGACCAGTCCAAAACCTGTCAGATTTCTACTGCCTACTTTATGTTTTCATGTATTTTACATTTTTCTGCAGCAGTGGTTTTTTTTATCAAATCTGTGAAGATTCCTGGACATCTGGAAAGCATGTCCTGGGAGGGGTTCCTGAGGTCAGGCTGGAGAGATGATTTTACGTCATCCTATCATTATCGCCGTCCTCCTGCTTGCCTTCGTTCTTCTGGTATCGGTCCCGGTAACCAGGCTCAGTCGTGCCAGTCGCCTCTTCTGCACATGTGTGCCCCCCTATTGTACCTGCAGGGCCACCAGAGGGGACATAAAACATTAGGGGGACAGGGGGCGGTGTCACAAGGCCGATTCTGCAAGATTTCATGCTGAAATTGATCAGGTATCAGCCTGCGGCTTATGGCAGCCAACCGATCTCTCTCCAATGAGAGAGAGATCTGTCTGTTGGTCGATCAGCCGCCAAAATCGCAGATGTAAGTCTACCTTTACAGTAAGGGCTGGTTCACACGGACGTCTGCGCGGCGTCGCGTTTTATGACGTGTGGCGGCTGCACGGTCAGGCTTTCAGCAGCCTTCGCGTCGCGTTCGGATGCGGTCGCCTTTTTTCTTCCCCTAGGGGGACATTACCCGTCGCGGTTGGCCGCCCCCTGGAAGCTACATGTAGCTTCCAGGGGCACCTCGAACACAAGCGAAAATCGGGACCCGAACGACGCATTCGTGTAAACGCGTGCAAAAGCTCGGTGCAAACGATCCCATTCACTTGAATGGGAGCGTTTAACGCCGCGTTCCGAACGCTTGCGGTAAACGCTCCGCAAGCGTCCGTCTGAACCAGCCCTTAAAGAGAGCCCGAGGTGGGCTCAAGAAATAAAAAAAAGTAGGCTATCTGATCCGCGGGGCTGAGTGGATAAGGTAGCTGCAAAAACCACCACTCCCCGCCGCTCCTGTGGGCCGCACTGGCCCACTTTCACTTTCGTGACCTCTGGGTCACAACGCTGCAAGGAGAGATTGTGTGTATTTGGCAGGGAGGCCGGGAAGCGGCAGGGGGCGTGGCCAGGGAGAGAGAGCTGCCCAATGACAGCTCAGGAAACCCTGCAGGAACTCCCCTGGTGGGTGCTTTGAACAGGGAATTCCTCTCCCCTGTGTTTACCTCTGAGATGGCGACAAATATTGTTGCTAATCTCGGGGGGCTACAGCGCGGCGGTGTGTGTGTGTGTGTGTGGGGGGGGGGGCAGAGAGCGGCGGTTGGGGGACACAGAGCCATGTCATAAGGCTGAAAACGTGCCTCTATTCCCCATCTGCCACCTGAAAATCCACCTCGGGTTCTCTTTAAAGAGGAACTCCAGTGAAAATAATGTAGTAAAAAAGTGCTTCATTTTCACAATAATTATGTATAAATGATTTAGTCAGTGCCCATTGTAAAATCTTTTAAATCCCTGATTTACATTCTGACATCACATGGTGACATTTTTACTGCTGGCAGGTGATGTAGCTGCTGCATGCTTTTTTGGCAGTTGGAAACAGCTGTAAACAGCTATTTCCCACAATGCAACAAGGTTCACAGACAGGAAACTGCCAAGAGTACCACGGTCCTCAGAGTTTCTTGTGGGAGGGGTTTCACCACAATATCAGTCATACAGCGCCCCCTGATGGTCTGTTTGTGAAAAGGAAAAGTTTTCTCATGTAAAAGGGGGTATCAGCTACTGATTGGGATAAAGTTCAATTCTTGGTCGGAGTTTCTCTTTAAGGTGTAATATAAAGAAGCTTTGTGAATCAACCCCTTTGTGTGGTAGTTTTTAAACTGTGCCACTTTGTTATCTTATGTAAACCCAACAAGCAGAAACCGCTCATTTATCAGCCATAAAACAAATGCGATATTTTTAGCTTTATTTTATAGAATTTGAGTATAACAAGAAAAGACACAAGTAAACAACAGTGCTGGATATATAAAAGTGAGACCACACAGGTCACCATAACCTTGGCTTTCACTAGAAGCCCATCTCTAGGAGATTTCTGACTTTCATTTGTCCCTCTGTCATTGTGTCACATCAAGTTGGCTGCAACACTTGGGGAGATCTTATGCTTGTGAAACAGCCAATCAGAACCATGATCGGTCATTCCATAGGTTTAGTTCACACGGATGGTTGGAACGCATGTTTACCAAGTCACTACGCCACGCCCACCAGTGTCCATGAAGGTGGTGCAGTCCCTGCATGGCTACTGAATACACCATGCAATCCCTGATGGGTGCTGCCCGTTCACATGTACATGGATGTTGGATAATTCAGTACAGTGGCACCCCATCAATCCACCATGAGCGGGAGCTCGACCATGTGTGGTGGTCTCCATGCCAAACATCAGCACAATCCCAGAATGCTCAGCACACCAATACATTTTCCAATGGGTGTTTACTGAACCATCAGCTGCATCTACCGACAATCGTTTCACGGGCCTCAGAGGGTCCCCTTCTCCTATCTTTCTGTGCCTTAATAAAGGGGTGCCCTGCAAGGCCCCCTCCCCCCCCAAAAAAAAAACAATTGCCAGCGGATGCAGTTGATGGTTCAGTAACACCCTTGGAACATTTATTGGTTACCATCCTGTAATGGTGGCGCTGTAAATAGGGTGCGTATAGTCGTGTTGCCGGTAAGATGGGCGCAGGGGGAGCAGAATGACAGGCTTACCCTCCTGCCGCTCAACCTCCCGGCAGCGCTAAATAATGTTCCCCCTCCCAGTCATAGCAACTTCGATGGAGATGTAATTTGGGGTCCAGCAATCGCCGGACTCCCGAATTACCCTTACCCGGGGTGCGCAGCATATGGCGGCGCCCAGCTTCGGCGCTTAGCCTCTTGCGCCAAAATAACCTACTTCGTGTAAATGGAAGGTTACAAAGCATTTCAAGTACTGTACCACTGCTAAGTCCTCATTCATACTAGCATCAAAACCCTGGCAGCTTGGCAACATTTGCAAATGCCTGCTTAACAAATGGTACAGTTTCATTGTACCCTTCATACCGACATTCAATTAGACACACCTCTGAGGTTCAATTAGACACACCTCTGAGGAACATCAGCAGCAACATCTGATGGCCGTCCTCCGAGCCCCGTAACAGACTTACGTCAATGACAAATGAATGTTAGTGGGCGAGTGGCGGTGTGTGCGGCACAACTGACAGGTGTTTGCTTATAAGAAGACCTTGGAAGCCACTGGACATGGTGTTGGTCAAGTGTTGGACAAATGCCCGCTCACAATTCAAGGTGTAAAATGATGGGCAGTTTATTTGTAGCAGGTTGGGAACAATAAATGTGGAACTCCCCAGCCTCTAGTGCAAACTTATCCTTACCTGGAACATTCTCAGCCACCCACAGTTCCATTGGGTTGGAGAACCCACCACTGTCATCCGTCCACGTGGACAAGTCCACAATGTGCCTCACATATCTGCCTTGTGATTGCTATCCACTATATCTGCAGAGAGGGTCACTCTCACAAAACCCTGGCAGCATTAGTACAGCAACACTCGTATCCTGGGTAGTGACGTCCGTGTGGACCAGAACTCATGGAGAACATGTGATCAGTTTGATCAGGTGATAGATTGGTAAAGGTAGCCAACTAGACATACATCAGGCGACTTGGCGGCCGATCGACCATCTCGACTATTATAATTGAATCAGATAAGAATCGGTGCCTCCAAGTGTATGCCCATCCGACAATACGACCAATTTCAGGCCGAGAATGTCGATCGGACATGCTGCATGATGTCGGACTGCCATGGTCGATTGGCTGTGTGGCGGTAACAGCAGCGGAACCTCAGGCGCTGTCCCCCAGTGTATGAATGTATTTACATATTACCTGTCCTGTGTCGTCGTGCCTATCCGTCTTCTGAATCCGCCGCTCTTACATTAGCCCTATACATGGCGCATTGCACCGGCGTGACATCACACGCTCCCTGGTGCTATGAGCCAGCGGCGTGTATAGGGCTAATGGCAGAGCGGCGGATTCAGAAGGCAGACGGGCACCACGGCACGGGACAGGTAATGTATAAAGGCACACATTAGGCCTGAAAGATAAATCGAATTTAAATCGAAATCGTGATCACCAAGATCACAATTTCAGAATCGTCAAAGCGGAGAATATCACGATCACGTCATTTCCACATGGGGAAGTTTGAAGAAGAGCCTTCAAACTTTCCCAAAGTTACCCAGCCCGCAGCGTTGGACATACCTTTCATCCTCTATCGCCCTCTGCCGCCTCTTGTGCTTGGCAAAACTTTGGGTTCCTGTATGTCACATGATATACAGGAAGTATGCCGTGCATTAGAGCCTGCAGGAGGCAAAGTGGATAGACGGGCATCGCTGGACTGGTGCTTGAAGCTATGTCCAGAACTGATGCAACTTGGGGGACACAGGAGGCACAGAGAGAGACAGCGTGGGCACAGAGAGAGACACAGGAGACACAGAGGGGGCACAAAGGGGGACACATAGGGGGCGCAGAGAGAAACAGAGTGGGCACAGAGACACAAAGGAGGCAAGAGAGAGACCCAGAGGAGGCATGAAGAGGCAAAGGGGGCACAAAGAGAGACGGGGACAGAGGGGGAACCAAAAGGCACAAAGGGGGGGAACAAAGCTTGATTTGAAGAAAATCGTGAATCGAAATCGTAATTTTGGACAGAAATCGCTCAATTCAATTTTTTCCTAAAATCGTTCAGGCCTAGCACACATACACGCACATTTATACCCTGGGGGAACAGCGGTGTGGTGGCGGACGCAGCCGATTCCCAAGAGATTTCATGCTGAAATTGATCGGACATTGGCCAGCAGTGTGTGGGCAGCTGACAGATCTCTCTCCAATTAGATTCGATCAGAGAGAAATTTGTTTCTTGGTTGAATCTGCCCATCATTGCTAGATGTATGGCCACCTTAAAGAGACACTGAAGCGAACTAATTTTGCCTATTTTACATTATAATTCGCTTCAGTGCTCTAATGCCAAGTAATCCGCCGTGTCCCCGCCGCAAAACAAGGGCTGCAGAGCTCCCAAATCCCTCCGCAAATATCCATGACCAACTTGGTCGTGGATTTTTCTGCGCTGAGAGGCAGAGCTATGAACTGTAGCTCTGCCTCTCTTGCCGTCAATCGCCGCCCCTCCCCACCCCTCTCAGTGAAGGAAGAGTGAGAGGGGCGGGGAGATGGGCGATCCGCTGCGATTGACATCAGGAGGGGCAGAGCTGAAGCTGAAAGTTCTGCCCCTTCCAGGAAATGCCGGCTGGATTGTCCCCCGGGGATTTGGGGGCTCTGCAGCCCTCCTTTAGTGGCGGGGACGCAGCGGTTTACTTGTCATGAGAGCACTGAAGCAAATTATAAGGTAAAATCGGCAAAATTAGTTCACTTCAGTGTCTCTTTAAAGGGACACTTAAGCCAGAAAAAAAAAATGAGTTTTACTCACCTGGGGCTTCTACCAGCCCCCTGCAGCAGTCCTGTGCCCTCGCAGCCCCTCACTAATCCGCTGGTCCCCCGCTGCCAGCTAGTTCTGCTTCTACCAGCCCCCCGCAGCAGTCCTGTGCCCTCGCAGCCACTCACTAATCATCTGGTCCCCCACTGCCAGCTAGTTCTGCCTCTACCAGCCCTCCGCAGCAGTCCTGTGCCCTCGCAGCCACTCACTAATCATCTGGTCCCCCACTGCCAGCTAGTTCTGCCTCTACCAGCCCCCCGCAGCAGTCCTGTGCCCTCGCAGCCACTCACTAATCATCTGGTCCCCCGCTGCCAGCTAGTTCTGCCTCTACCAGCCCCCTGCAGCAGTCCTGCACCCTCGCAGCCACTCACTAATCCTCTGGTCCCCCGCTGCCAGCTAGTTCTGCTTCTATCAGCCCCCTGCAGCAGTCCTGTGCCCTCGCAGCCCCTCACTAATCCTCTGGTCCCCCGCTGCCAGCTAGTTCTGCTTCTATCAGCCCCCTGCAGCAGTCCTGTGCCCTCGCAGCCACTCACTAATCCTCTGGTCCCCCGCTGCCAGCTAGTTCTGCTTCTACCAGCCCCCTGCAGCAGTCCTGTGCCCTCACAGCCACTCACTAATCCTCTGGTCCCCCGCTGCCAGCTAGTTCTGCTTCTACCAGCCCCCTGCAGCAGTCCTGTGCCCTCGCAGCCACTCACTAATCCTCTGGTCCCCCGCTGCCAGCTAGTTCTGCCTCTACCAGCCCCCTGCAGCAGTCCTGTGCCCTCGCAGCCACTCACTAATCCTCTGCTCCCCCGCTGCCAGCTAGTTCTGCCTCTACCAGCCCCCTGCAGCAGTCCTGCACCCTCGCAGCCACTCACTAATCCTCTGGTCCCCCGCTGCCAGCTAGTTTTGTTTTTGCCGACAGGCCCGGCCACGCGTAGCTTTCTCCGCATTCCCGACTGTAATTAGCGCTATTGCAGGCCTCACCGCGTACAACAATACGCGTTGCCGCATATCTATGCGTAGGTAATGTGGCAACGCGTATCTTTGTACGAGTTGCGGCCCGCAATAGCGCTAATTACAGTGGGGAATGCGGAGAAAGCTACGCGTGGCCGGGCCTGTCGGCAAAAACGAAACTAGCTGGCAGCGGGGGACCAGAGGATTAGTGAGTGGCTGCGAGGGCACAGGACTGCTGCAGGGGGCTGGTAGAGGCAGAACTAGCTGGCAGCGGGGGAGCAGAGGATTAGTGAGTGGCTGCGAGGGCACAGGACTGCTGCAGGGGGCTGGTAGAAGCAGAACTAGCTGGCAGCGGGGGAGCAGAGGATTAGTGAGTGGCTGCGAGGGCACAGGACTGCTGCAGGGGGCTGGTAGAGGCAGAACTAGCTGGCAGCGGGGGACCGGAGGATTAGTGAGTGGCTGCGAGGGCACAGGACTGCTGCAGGGGGCTGGTAGAAGCCCCAGGTGAGTAAAACTCATTTTTTTTCTCGATTAAGTGGCCCTTTAAGTCCTGGACTTTCTGGTATCACTTCCTGCCTTGTGACATCATGACCAACCAATCTATCAGCTGATCAGACTGTTCACATGACCCTCCACGAGTTCTGCTTCACACAAGCTTCATTCATCTGGAGATTCTGCTAAAGAGGCCCTGTCCCTATATCCCTCCTCCCATTACCCGGAGGGGCACCCTGTCAGCATTGCCAAGTCACAGTATTATTAGGAGTGCAAAACTCTCTAAGTCGCTCTTTCATGTTCATAACTAATATTCAAAATATCATTGTGAGTGACCTTTAGCTTCCTGGTTATGCCTAGAAACAAGAGGAAGTCACATGACAGAGCTCAGGACTGCTGGCACATGATAAGTATTGGCATGAGTAGAGACTGCAGGCAGAAAAACGTCATTTATACTCAATCAGGCAGCCCATGTCTGGCTAGTGAAGGACAGTAAGTGAGATAACGCTGACAACAATTCTCAACTATGCAGCATTTACACAGCATAAGGGAACAGAACTGTCGCTACCATTATAGGTGAACATTACAGAAAAAAATGTACACACTGATGAGTACCCAACACCACCTCAATCTTTTGGTACATACGTATTACCCAATCTACATATTGTTAGAAAGCTGAGAACTTGGCTTTCATTTGCACCATGCCCCGTGTCAGTGCAATGCACCGTTACTGAGTTAGGGGGTGTTGAACGAGGGGTGTTCACTGCCTCTGGCTGCCTGTCCTGAGAATATATAAGCGGAGAATATCACTGTAAAATTAATGGATGCCCCTCGTTCAACACCCCATACCTCAGGACCCATGCATTCCCTGACTGGGCCAGTCCACTGCACAGTTCACTAAAAATGGAACTGCACTTGCCCAGCATGGTCCATGCCACAGGAGCAGTATTGGGGGCAGGCGCTGCCAGGACCGCACATATGCAGTGGAACGCAACTGGGCTGGATTCCAATGTAGGAGAACAGAGTGGCCTGGGAGGACAGCGTTTCAGCAGATGACTGCAGGGAGCTGGAGGAAGGCCCAAGTAAGTATAAATCAATACACTTGGTTTATCTTGGGTTTCCTTTAAGCTCATAGGAGTTGATTCGCTATAACAAATAGTGTGCCTTATCAGAGTTAACACACCTTATCAGAGTAGCATAGCGAGCACTATGAACTTATGCCTGCTAATTGGCAATGGCGAGAGCTCCACTCGTCCTGCCCTGAGCCCCTGCGGGTCCAATCACTTTAAAGGACATTATCCCCGCACTGTGATTGGCCCAATAGGCTGTCTGTCATTTGACAGGAAACTTGACATGCAGCCTATTGGGCCAATCAAAGTGCGGGGAAAATGTCCTTTAAAGTGATTGGATGTACAGAGGCTCAGGGCAGGACGAGTGGAGCTCTCGTCATTGCCAATTAGCAGGCATAAGTTCCTAGTGCTTGCTATGCTACTCTGATAAGGTGTGTTAACTCTGATAAGGCTCACTATTTGTTATAGTGACCCAACCCCCTAGAGTCACTAGGGAAGGGTACGGGAGACAGTAATAATACTATGACAGCCATTCTGCCTCGCCCGTACTCTTTCAGTGCTGCCTCTTGCTCTGTCCATGAAGGTGTACCGCATCCTGCCTGGACCACAAGTGACAGAAAGCAGGGACTTTTCTGTTCGCAGGGGACAGTAACAGCAATAAAAACCCTAAAGAGCTCCTGAGCCTTTCACAATTATCCAAAACTGAAATAAAGGTTCTGGCTGGAGCTCAGCTTTACGTGAATCTGTCCCCTGAATACTGTATGAGAATGCAGAAAAGCCCAGCTATACCAGGGAGAAGGAAAGAATGGGGGAAAGGCTAAACGCCAATAGTCATGCTCATGTCTAGGATCTCTCTGCTCTGATTTGCTGTGATCACATCCTGCTTTAGCACATGATCATGACTAGCAAATCAGAGACTTGCATATCTATCACCTGACCAAACTGATCACATGCTTCTCCATCATGCTTTTCCATGAGTCTTCCTAGACATGACCATCACCAGACACCAACAATATAATGTATTCCCAATACTGCTAATGAATACATAACCTTTCATATCAGAAAACGTGCATAAAAATGTAGCAAAGCATGTGATGTAAAACATGTAAGGGCCCATTTCCACTATCGCGAATTCGCATGCGTTTTTCGCATGCAAATTCGCATAGCAATACAAGTGAATGGGACTGTTTCCACTTGTCAGGATTCATTTGCGTTTTTCTGTGCAGAAAAAATCTGCATGGCAGAGCCATCTGAATTCGCATATCGCATACCGCTATCGCATTCAATGTATTTAATAGGAAATTCGCATGAGGTTTGGGTATAGAAACAATGGAAAAGCACACCAGCACTGCCATGGTTAAATTCGCATACATCGTCATCCATGCGAATTTTCATGCGATATATAAATTTTTACTCGGTGATTCGCACCGCACAAGTGGAAATGCAGCCTAAAGGGAAAGTGGGAAGTGGACACATGTAACACCAGGGAGCTGACACTAGGTGGCAGCAATACTATACCCAAAGGGGGCACCTCTGCTGAACTGAGGTGAGCTCTGTGTATAAGGTGCCCATGAGCGATAACATTTTTAGCGAACGATTTTTTACTAACAGGTTATTCTAATCGTATTGGATGAGAACAAAGAAGCTGGTTGGCCCAATTGATCCTCAATGACCACATCATCGATCCTTCCCTTGGTCGATCGTCACGGCAGACTTTTCCCAGTTCGCAATTACGACTAAGTTGCTGTGGATCGATTATATAGGATCTTATCTTGCGATCTTAATGAGCTTATCGAAAATTTGATTGTTCTAATAATGGCGTTGTTAATGGGCACTTTAATGCCTGGTACACACCACGTAATTTGTCTGTCAGATCGATGGGAAACTTTCAGTTATTATATAATTTCCAATACATCTGATCTGCTTCCGATTGAGAAGATGTTATGCAGCATTCATCTCAAAATCGATGAGTTTCTTGATTGGAAGCAGATCGGACATGCTGGAAATGATCGAACATTGGGAAATTTACAGTCGATCTGATGGGAAAATTGCTTGGTGTGTACCAGGCCAGTGATTAATCAGGCGTACGTAAGAAGAATACTGAGTCCTCCAGGCCTCACTGCATTATGGGAGAAGAGGCGTGGCTGAACTGCCATTCACCTGAGAAAATGGGAGGGGGCGTGACCAGCATGCCCCTGAAACCCTGCCCTGTAGATGTCTATGGAGGAGGAGGGATCTGTCAATGAGGGAGGGGGCGGAGTTTAAACAAGCCAGCTCTGCTAGAAAAGACACCCCAAAATTGAGTACTATGAGGGTGGCTGAACTCGAGTCCATACTGCTCAATCAGGATTAAAGCGGAATATAACCCTGCATTTCAACTTTGCTCTAAAACATTATTTACAGCATATTATATGCAACCAGCATTTTTTTTTTAATAGACCAGCATTGGAAGGGAAGCCGAAGTTTAGATAGATACATTTAGGTAAACAGAATGTAACAAGTGTGGAATGTGACTCACTCTCTCTGACTGTGCAGGAGCTGGAGGACAGCCAAAGAGTGTGTAACATTCTTCACTAGTTACATTCTATTTACTTAAATGTATCTATCTAAACTTCGGCTGCAGCGAGCAGTTCTCTCCATGGAACTTTAAAGCTCTTTGTGTAACCTTTCCAATGCTGGTCTAGTAAAAAAAAAATGCTGGTTGCATATAATATGCTGTAAATAATGTTTTAGAGCAAAGTTGAAATGCAGGGTTATATTCCAATTTAAATGACACCTGAAGTGAGAGGTATATGGTGGCTGCCATTTTTCTTTCCTGTTAAACAATACCAGTTGCCTGGCAGCCCTGCTGAACTCTTTGGCAATCAGAATGATTAGCTTCTGATTCTCAGCCACTCATCCCACAGGTAGAAGGCAGCATGGAGGGGCTCAGTGAAGGAGGTGTTGAAGGTGTGGAGATGTTTGACCGAGTCTCCCAGCTCATAAAACGACAATCGCCCAGCCTCATAATCCAGACAGACCACAAACCTCTGACTTGATGCCTTGTCAGGCAGTTGGCTAGTCTTACTGTTGTGCATCACCGAAAACTTCTTATTGGCCTTACACAAACACCAGGACTTGGTATTGTTCCCGATGAAAGACTTCTCCCCCTTTCTGTCTATGCTGCCATAGGCCACCCCCATCATCCAGTTCCCCAACTTGCTGGTTTCCACCTCCCAGTAGTGTTTCCCCGATGAGAAATTCTTGATGCTCAGAACCTGGCAGTCCTCAAATCTCTCTGCTGAATCTGGGTGCTTTTGGGATTTCGAGTAAGACGCCATTTTTAGGCTATCGGCTAAGTTTATAAAATTGGAGACTGTCTTCGCATCAAGGAGCAGGTCGGCAACCTCCACTATGTGGATCCCGCTCTGCAAACTTGACTCGATAATCGATACTCCTGAATGTAGAGTTAGTGAGATCAGATTTTTATCCAGGTCGCCAACATCACAGAGCTTGGTATCGTTACTTTGGTCCTCAGGGTCAAAAAAGACGTCTGCCTCCGATTCCTTTTCCTGTAAAAGGGATAGTGGATCATTGATGTCACACAGCTCCTCGATATAATGTATCTTCCCGGACAGCTCATCCATCTTCATTTCTAGCTGCTGGGTCAAGGCAGAGATAGACAATGAGATCTGCTCCTCCTGCCTGCAGATCTCTGTTAGGACCTTCTTCTCCAGGTCATCAAGTTGTCTCCTGAGATCTCTAAACAGGGCAGCGACTCTCTCCGTTTCACCGGATGACTTTCTACGTATCTTCTGCTGGTGTCGATGCAGAATCTGGACTTTCTTCTCGGTTTCTGCTCTCGTTGTGCTCAGTGCCTGTAGGAGAGGTCTAAGCTTGACTTTTTTCTTCTCCGATGCGTCATCCATCGGTTCCACCTGATGTCCCCTGTGCTCCCCAGCCAGGCAGCAGGTGACACAGATGCAGGCAGAGTCCTCTGTGCAGTAATACTCCAGGATCTTTTTGTGGACGGAGCATTTCCTGCTCTCCAGGGGACTGCTGGGATCCATTAGGATATGTTCTGAGGACTTGCTGTGCTTCCTCAAGTGTTTTGCGCACAGAGAAGCCTCACACAGCAGACAGGTCTTCAGGGCTGGCTGAGAAGAGTCGCAGTAAGTGCAGGAGACCTCGCTTTCCTCCCGAGCTGGCTGGATAGACAGGAAACACTCCGCGATGTTGTGCAGAGTTATATTTCTGTGAAGAGACGGACGATCCAGAAATCCTATTCTACAATCTGGACAGGAATAACGTCCGGAGGGCTCCTGTGTGTCCAGAACACGATCTATGCAGACTCGGCAATAGTTGTGTCCACAGCTCAGGGTGACCGGATCGGTGTAAATGCTCAGACAGATGGAGCAGTTCAGCTCTTCCCGCACGTCTGCAGACGCCATGGTTCTCTAACCAAGCAGGAAATCCTGGGGAGGGAGGAGAAACAAAACTGAAAGAAAGTCCTGTCCCGGGATCAAATTACCACTCAAAGCCTTTATTGTGTAGAATTAGCAGCTACAGGTTGCTCAGCAAGTTCATGGTGAACCAGAACACCTAGAACAAGCGGAGCTCCCAGCTCCCTGAGATAAGAGCAACACCACGAGTGCAACATAAAGGTACACATATAGTGATTTTGGCGGCCGATTGATTAAGAGACAGATTTTTCTCTAAACGAATCTGATCAGAGAGAAATCTGTTGGCTGCCTTAAACCGCAGGTTGATTTTAGATCAGGCATGGGCAAACTTGGCCCTCCAGCTGTTAAGGAACTACAAGTCCCACAATGCATTTGTCTTTATGAGTCATGACTGTGGCTGTCAGACTCCTGCAATGCATTGTGGGACTTGTAGTTCCTTAAAGGGGCACTTCAGCGAAAAACTGTAAAATTTAAAATATGTGCAAACATATACAAATAACAAGTAATTTTTTTCCCAGAGTAAAATGAGCCATAAATTACTTTTCTCCTATGTTGCTGTCACTTACAGTAGGTAGTAGAAATCTGACAGAAGTGACAGGTTTTGGACTAGTCCATCTCTTCATAGGGGATTCTCAGCAAGGCTTTTATTCTTGATAAAGATATTCCCTAAAAAGGATTTAAACAATGATGCTGGCCAGCTTCCCTGCTTGCTACACAGTTTTTTGGCAGTTGGACAGAGAAACTGCCTTCACTAAGTGCTTTTGAAAATAAATATATCTCTGAGCATCCCCTATAAAGCGATGGGCTAGTCCAAAACCTGTCACTTCTGTCAGATTTACTGCCTACTGTAAGTGACAGCAACATAGGAGAAAAGTAATTTATGGCTCATTTTACTTTGGAAAAAATGTACTTCTTATTTGTATATGTTTGCACATATTTTAAATTTTACAGTTTTTCGCTGTAGTGCCCCTTTAACAGCTGGAGGGCCAAGTTTGCCCACCCCTGTTCTAGATCAATTTCAGCATGAAATCTTGCAGGAATCGGCCTTGTGACGCAGACACTGTCCCCGTAATGTTTTATGTCCCCCTCTGTGCCTGTGCAGTTATACTTTACCTGCCACCGTCCACACTGAGTGTCCTCATTGTACTTCCCACATTTGCGCCCCCACATGGTAGCCTGTGTTATAGCACGTGATGCGCGTGTGTGACCTCAAACATGCACCCCACGTGCTATGTGCTGGTAATCATGTGGGAATCACTTTGCATGGACAGCGGACTGGCAAAGTATAACTGCACAAGCACCAGGGGTGAAACACTAGGGGGAACAGCGCCAGGGTTCAGTTGCGTTTGTCACTTGTCCTGATATTGCGTGCCATTACCGTGGCGCACCCATCCGAGCATGGTGGTCCCAGATTTTCCAGCATGTCCCATCGATACATGCAACCAATTTCAGCCTGAAATTAGTCACACGATCAATGGGGCATGCTCTTGGGTGCGTCGATTTTCATCTGCTACAATTATACTTATCGATTTGGATGGTTGGTCGGCCGCAAAGTCGAGTGAAGTATGGGCACCTTTAGCCTCCCGCCATCAGGGACTGACTAACCAGCAAGCTCATGGTGACCCAGAACTCATTGGAGTGTGTAAGGGACTACAATGGTCCTAAAAGCCCCCTTACTAAGATGTTAAGAAAAACAAAAGTTTGCTTTCCTAAAACAGAAAGAATTTGCGATAATTCAGGTTGGAGTGAGCTTGAGATGTCTCCCAGAGCAACACTGCTGAATATATGCAAATTGACCATTGTACCCTTAGAAGCTAAACACACCTCCAGAACCGCTGGAATGCAATGATGTGTCAGCTTGTTAATTTGTACAGAGCCATAATAATCCAACATGCATACAGACTGTTTCGGATTGTTTGATCCTCATCAGTGCATGGCATGGATTAATTTGGCTCTATGGAGTAGGGCTTGTGAATACGAGAGGCACAGACTAACCAGCAAGCTCATGGTGACCCAGAACTCATCAGCCATCAGGGACTAAAAGGGTCCGCTGCTGTGTGTCTACATGCAGAGCAGGACAGGTCCTCACCCCTCTCTTCAGTGAAGTTCACCTTGTGGCTCCTGATGCAGGTCACATGACATGCAGAGCAGGACAGGTCCTCACCCCTCTCTTCAGTGAAGTTCACCTTGTGGCTCCTGATGCAGGTCACATGACATGCAGAGCAGAACAGGTCCTCACCCCTCTTTTCAGTGAAGTTCACCTTGCAGCTCCTGGTGCAGGTCACATGACATGCAGAGCAGGACAGGTCCTCACCCCTCTTTTCAGTGAAGTTCACCTTGCAGCTCCTGATGCAGGTCATGTGACATGCCCCTCTCAGTGAAGCAAGATTTAGAGGGTGGGGAGAGGTGGCGATCAGCGGGGATTGACGCGCGAAGAGGCAGAGCCACATCCGTAAGCTCTGCCTCAAGCAGGAAGCGCTCCCCGGACACAGGAGAGGTTATTTGGGGGGTATAAACCCCTTGTTTTGCCGTGGGATAGCAGCAGTTTAGCAGGGCTTATGGTGCTTAAAATGAATACAACTTAAAAAAGAGAATTTAGACTCAATTCAGAGTCTCTTTAACCACCTTAGCGGTATGGACGAGCTCAGCTCGTCCATTACCGCCAGAGGGTGCCGCTCAGGCCCTGCTGGGCCGATTTACATGAAATAAAGAGCAGCACACGCAGCCGGCACTTTGCCAGCCGCGTGTGCTGCCCGATCGCCGCCGCTCTGCGGCGATCCGCCGCGAGCAGCGGCGAAAGAGGGTCCCCCCAGCCGCCTGAGCCCTGCGCAGCCGGAACAAATAGTTCCGGCCAGCGCTAAGGGCTGGATCGGAGGCGGCAGACGTCAGGACGTCGGCTGACGTCCATGACGTCACTCCGCTCGTCGCTATGGCGACGATCTAAGCAAAACAAGGAAGGCCGCTCATTGCGGCCTTCCTTGTTTATTCCGGGCGCCGGAGGCGATCAGAAGAACGCCTCCGGAGCGCCATCTAGTGGGCTTTCATGCAGCCAACTTTCAGTTGGCTGCATGAAATATTTTTTTTTTTATTTAAAAAAAACCCTCATGCAGCTGCCCTGGCGATCTTAATAGAACGCCAGGGTGGTTAAAGAGAGCCTGAGATGGGATTCCAGGGTATTTTTATACTTACCTGTGTCTTCTTTCAGCTCCATGAGGCTGGTGGGCTCCGCCTGGACCTCTTCTTTCTTTTCTAATTCTCTCCGGTAACCTGGCCAGCTGCACCCATCTGAGCATGTGTGGCCTGGCCAATCACGCACCTCCCGCAGCCGAGAGTAGTACTGTGCAGGCGCGGAATGCTGTTAAAAGTGGGACCGCTGGGGGTGCGCATGGCCGGGCATGCGCAGGAGTGCACGACTGGTTAGATTATTAGAAGAGAACGGAGCCACCAGAGAGGACAGCGAGGGAGCCCACAAGCCTCATGGGCCTGAAGGAAGACCCAGGTAAGTATAAATACAGCCTGGAGTCCCATCTCAGGTACCTTTTAAATCAAGTTACTCTCAGTCCAGTTTTATTGTATAAATAGACTGAAGAACAAACTAGAGACCGCACTCAGAAGGCTTATTCAAAATTGTATTGTCAGTGTAGCAGAGCACAACAGGGGCACAAGACATGTTTCGGGCATAGCCCTTCCTCAGGTGTGCCACACCCAACACCAGTGACACCTTGATACTCCATCCTCAAAAGTCACATGACCAAAAACTCACATCACATGATCACAATATATATATATACACACACAAAACATCTTATAGTAATCAATCTAAGCATCAAGGGAACTACACTATAGAGCAGGGGTCACCAAACGTTTTGGGTCGAGGGCCGGGTCAACACACTTCAGACTGCTGGGGGCCCGGAGTATACATAAAATGATGTAGAAGTCTTTGTGGGCCAGACAATAAAGTATACCCAGGTGACAACCTGCAGTCCAATTGGACAGCAGTGTCACCTGATGTGGTATCTGATTGGAAACCAGTGAATAACTGCTTTCTGGCTTCCATGTGGATGGGTGGTGCCCATAGCCGGCCTTTGACCTGAGCGACTGGAGCGGTCGCTCAGGGCGCCGGCTTCCAAGGGGGCGCCTATAGCTGGTTGCCTATACTGAGGACATCTACACTTGATTTCCTATACTGTGGGCACCTATAGCTGGCTACCTTTACTGAGGGCACCAGTACCTGGCTACCTATACTGGAGGCACCTACACCTGGCTACCTATGGGGGGGATAGAGACCTTCAACTGACTTCCTATACTGGGGGCACCTATACCTGGCAACCTATATTGAGAGCACCTACACATGAGATCCTATACTGGGGGCACCTATACCTGGCTACCTACCTATACTGAGTCTGAGGGCTTTTGGGGGGCGCACTGCGGCTATAACGCGTGGTGCAAATTGTTGGTGCGGTGCTTTCATTCTAAATGGGCTGGGAGAGGGGAGGCGGCTAACTGTTCCACTGATTGTTTTATTAATATTCCTGAAAGGTTCCAGCCTACATTTTTAAGTATATTCATTATAATGCACTCTTTCCATCCATTCGTAGTTATTAATTGTATTTTTTTCTATTATACATATGTGACGTGTCACAGAGATCTGAGCATTTGTGTCACAACGTCAAAAAGGTTGGGAACCACTGTCCTAGGAGATATCTCGGGAGAAAAGGTGAACTGCATATGGGCCTGTGTGTGCGCACGCACGCTGGAAGAGGATGACGGGGGGGCACAAAAATCAGGTTTCGCTCAGGGCGCTGTGAAACCTAAGGCCGGCCCTGGTGGTGCCAGCCCTGCTATTCTATATGCGGACCACCAATAGTTAACGATGTAGCTGACTGCATCTATAATTAATACATTTTGTGTGGGGGGCCGGTGAAAAAGCCTCAGGGGGCCACATTCGGCCCGCGGGCCTTATGCTGGGCATACATGGTAAGTTTTTGCGCCGGAATCTAGCCGCTGGCTCGATGCTGGCTCGTCACCGCTCGTCCGCGCGGATCGATTCCCGCTCGTCCCCGCGGGTGCTTCTTATCAGCCGCTCGCTTTTTTCTATTGTCCGCCCGCGGGGATCAAGCGCAGAATCGATCCGCCGCAGTGATCGGACACATCGGATATTATCAATCGAGCCACCAGCGGCTCGATTGATAACAAGAAACTTACCATGTATGTATGAGGACCACTGCTATAGAGTGTCTACCCCAGAAGATCACTGAGGTTAGTCCACCCCCGAATCAGCATAGTTAAAGGTTAGAGATTAATCAACATTATAACAGTACATCAATGTTTACTTTCAACTTCTCAACGATACCAATTATTCATAGTCCTGTATTGATTATCCAAATGCGGCCATGAAGAACCTAAAGAGAAAGAGACACATCAAAGGAAACATTTTAGGCTTAAATTTTAATTCAGCCCATTTGGCTGTACACAATTACATTTGTCTTATCCCCCTTGCCTCGCGCTGCAACCAGGGCCGGGCCGAGGCATAGGCTGGAGAGGCTCCAGCCTCAGGGCGCAGTGTAGGAGGGGGCGCACAATTCATTCAGCTGTCATTCCCAATTGTGTTTCAAGCAGAAAGAAATAAGAAAATGGGATACATGACAGTGACTGCAAGCCATAACTAGAGATTAAGGTGTTGGGGAGGTTGGGGGCCCTGGGGCATCTATTAGTCTAATAGCAATCAGTGTGTGAAGGCTGGGGTGGGAGGGATGGAGGAGGGGCCTCTTAGTGTAATAGCAATCAGTGTGTGACGGCTGGGTGGGAGGGATGGAGGAGGAGCCTCTTAGTGTAATAGCAATCAGTGTGTGACAGCTGGGGTGGGAGGGATGGAGGGGCCTCTTAGTGTAATAGCAATCAGTGTGTGACGGCTGGGGTGGGAGTGATGGGAGGGGCCTCTTAGTGTAATAGCAATCAGTGTGTGACAGCTGGGGTGGGAGGGATGGAGGGGCCTCTTAGTGTAATAGCAATCAGTGTGTGACGGCTGGGGTGGGAGTGATGGGAGGGGCCTCTTAGTGTAATAGCAATCAGTGTGTGACAGCTGGGGTGGGAGGGATGGAGGGGCCTCTTAGTGTAATAGCAATCAGTGTGTGACGGCTGGGTGGAAGGGATGGAGGGGCCTCTTAGTGTAATAGCAATCAGTGTGTGACAGCTGGGGTGGGAGGGATGGAGGGGCCTCTTAGTGTAATAGCAATCAGTGTGTGACGGCTGGGTGGGAGGGATGGGGGAGGAGCCTCTTAGTGTAATAGCAATCAGTGTGTGACAGCTGGGGTGGGAGGGATGGAGGGGCCTCTTAGTGTAATAGCAATCAGTGTGTGACAGCTGGGGTGGGAGGGATGGAGGGGCCTCTTAGTGTAATAGCAATCAGTGTGTGACGGCTGGGTGGGAGGGATGGGGAGGAGCCTCTTAGTGTAATAGCAATCAGTGTGTGACAGCTGGGGTGGGAGGGATGGAGGGGCCTCTTAGTGTAATAGCAATCAGTGTGTGACAGCTGGGGTGGGAGGGATGGAGGGGCCTCTTAGTGTAATAGCAATCAGTGTGTGACGGCTGGGGTGGCAGGGATGGAGGGGCGCACTTTGCTGTCTCAGCCTTGGGTGCTGAAGGACCTTGTCCCGTCTCGCACTGCAACAGCAGTTTCTTCCTATCTTCCCTCTCGGGGGTACCTGTACTCCCTCTATCATTACATTGTATCTATATATATTACATTAATGCAGAGTCAGGGCAGGCAGGTATGGGATAGGATGCTTGGCTGCACTCTGCATACCACATTTCGTGACATTAAAGAACACGCTGTATCGCTTCTTCATCTGCGACACGAGAAGCTTGGAATGCCAGGGATAATGTATATTTGTGTTGAAGTTTGATAAACATGCAGATATTTTCTATAGACAAGGAACAGAAGATGTTGGAAGCTCAGACTTCCTTCCATAAACAATTCTTCTTACAGGACTTGTCACGAACTGCCAGGAATCTTCTATGTACTTCCTATCTCCCACCACTAGAGGTCACAAGAAGCCAACATACCAGCAGGCTGTGCAGACATTCTGCAGCTGTTGTCATGAAATGCCAGGAATTTGCTATGTACTTCTCACTTCTCACCACTAGAGGTCAGCCGAGGCTAACATACCAGCAGGCTGTGTAGAGATTCTGCAGCTGTTGAGAGATGTCATATGGGCAGACTCCCTCACTGGTGACATCACTAGAAATGGACCAAAAATGAACCATGTCTAAAGGTGGCCAGATGTAATTAGTCTGATCCAATCTACTAGAAATCGATGCTGCAAATGATAAACGATCGATAATTGTCCAAAATCAGTTGAATTAGTCGGCGCCAGATGGAAGATATCGCTCAATCGGCGGTGGTGGTAGCATTTGATTAGGGGATGAAATGTTGGCAGCAGAGCTTACACTCATCTGTCTGCCGTCCATTGTCTTCTCTCCATCCCCGCCGGGCGGTCCTCTCTCGGGCACCTGTGTCACAGATAAACACTAGAGGTCTCTAGTGGCCATGCAAGGTACAGCCGCGGGTGCCTCTAGTGTTCATCACATGACTCAGGCGCCCCAGGAGAGAAGACGCTGGTCGAGTTTTGTGGCCATCTGTAAGTGTATGGTGTCTTGACTCAATCTCTAGCTGCTAAAGCCCCAGAATACACCCAGGGCCGGATTTACCATAGGGCACTTTAGGCATGTGCCTACAGGCATCTGATGATGCAGAGGCAGCACATTTCCTCTCCCCAAGTACCTCCCTCCCTCCTTCCCTATGCAGAGTCTCAAGTTCTCGGCATTCCACTGATGAGGTCCCCTTTAGTCGCGGTACCACTAGGAATTTAACCTCTTGGGGACCGCGGTCTGAAACCCCCCTCGTGACCAGGCCATTTTTTACAAAATATCTCTAGTGATCTGATCAGAATGTTTATCAATCAGAAGTAAACATTGCATGGTGTGTGTGCTGACCCTAAGGGTTGGGCCCACTACAGCGCCTTGCGATCACCGGCCTTCAGCAAAGCGATGCAGCAGTGGAGCCCTAGAGGGGTGGTTCCACTTGCAGCATGCTGATCGCGGAGCAATCACAAAGCGCTATATGCTGCAATTTTTTTGCGATCCTGGAGAGATTGTATCAGTAGCTCCAGGGCCAAATCGCAATCACTTGGTATGTCCTTACTGTTATCTAAACACTTACAGACCTGGTGATCTACTGGTCCCCCTTTCTCTTACACTATGTCCTCCTCCCAGTTATGACTGTGTAGTCACATGACTCTCCTGCAGGGGGATAAAGCTGCTGATCCATCATGGCTGCCTCCTGTGTTAGGCCCGGTTCACATTAGCGTTCCCTGTCCGGATTGGCCGGGCCGGATCCAGACCGTATACTGTACAAACGGAACGTACGTTCCGCATAGCAATGCAAAGTCTATGCGGACGTTCACACGTGTCCGTTCCGTACAGATCCGGACCGGATCCGGACTCCGGACACTTTTCCAACATGCGCTATTTTTTGGGTCCGGATCTCCGGCCCACGCACCCGGACCGAAACCGGACCTGAGCCTGACAGCACCATCCGGAACACAGAAACCAATTGGAAACGGAAGGCACAGAACACACTGCCTACAAACACCTGACGTTTTACCCCACTTCCTATGCGTATCCAAGCGGCCATTTCGGATGGGGACACATGGGCCAAGCATGTCTGGAGTGGAGCAGCAATGACAGACGTGCTGGAGCTGTTTGGCAGAATGTCGGAGGTGGAGGTGAGGCCTACAGTGGAGGAACCTGATTCTACAGGTGCACCAGGTGCACCTTCTGCTGACCCCAACATTTTTTTATTTAAATTTCGCTATTTTTTGCCCACGGATCCGGATGGCAGCCTTATGCATGCCTGATGCAAATGGACCGGATCCGGATCGGAACCGTACGGTTCCGACCCGGATCAGGTCCTGATCCGATCCGTTTGCATGGCAAAATGCAAGTGTGAACGGGGCCTTACTGGAATCAGACATTTACTATAGTTCAGTTAGTATCACTGTCTGGGCATCACTCATCCTGCAGCACCCTGGTGGTGGAATGTGGAATTGCAGGGTCTGTAGTAATAAAGGACCTGTGCTGGTTTAGGTAATGGGAGTCACTGGTGGTCTCACTCTGGCATTCCTGGACTCAGCGTCAGGAGCTAATTAAAGAGCAGTCCCCTTATAGCTGACAACAACTGGACCGTGTAATGATCCGCCAGGATTACCGTCCAGTCTGATGCGTATTTACAGAGCGGCGGGAGAATCCAGGAATGTCACAGCTGACGCTCACCTTGTCCCCGCGGGATTACCCAGAATAGCGCTGGCAGGGATGTGGAGAAGATGGAACAATGCCATAATGTGACCTCCTCACGCCAGTCCACGTGGGTCTAATCAGAGGTGGCCTTAGAGTACGCGGGGCCTGGGGCGAGTGTCATATGCGGAGCCTAGAGACATATGCTGTGGATACACACACACACGCTGTGGAAGCACACACTCTGTATAGGTTAGATAGGTAGGTGCCTCCAGTATAGGTTAGATAGGTAGGTAGGTGCCCTGCAGTATAGATTAGATAGGTAGGTGCCCCGCAGTATAGATTAGATAGGTAGGTGCCCCGCAGTATAGATTAGATAGGTGACTGCAGTATAGATTAGATAGGTGCCTGCAGTATAGATTAGATAGGTGCCTGCAGTATAGGTTAGATAGGTAGGTGCTCTGCAGTATAGGTAAGATAGGTAGGTGCCCCGCAGTATAGATTAGATCGGTGCCTGCAGTATAGATTAGATAGGTAGGTGCCCCGCAGTATAGATTAGATAGGTGACTGCAGTATAGATTAGATAGGTGCCTGCAGTATAGATTAGATAGGTGCCTGCAGTATAGGTTAGATAGGTAGGTGCTCTGCAGTATAGGTAAGATAGGTAGGTGCCTGCAGTATAGGTTAGATAGGTAGGTGCCTGCAGTATACATTAGATAGATAGGTGCCCTGCAGTATAGATTAGATAGGTAAGTGCCTGCAGTATAGATTAGATAGGTAGGTGCTCTGCAGTATAGGTTAGATAGGTAGGTGCCTGCAGTATAGGTTAGATAGGTAGGTGCCCTGCAGTATAGATTAGATAGGTGCCTGCAGTATAGGTTAGATAGGTAGGTGCCCCGCAGTATAGATTAGATAGGTGCCTGCAGTATAGGTTAGATAGGTAGGTGCCCTGCAGTATAGGTTAGATAGGTGCCTGCAGTATAAATTAGATAAATAGGTGCCAGCCTGCAGTATAGATTAGATCGGTGCCTGCAGTATAGGTAAGATAGGTAGGTGCCTGCAGTATAGGTTAGATAGGTAGGTGCCTGCAGTATACATTAGATAGATAGGTGCCCTGCAGTATAGATTAGATAGGTAGGTGCCCGCAGTATAGATTAGATAGGTGCCTGCAGTATAGATTAGATAGGTAGGTGGCCGCAGTATAGATTAGATGGGTGCCTGCAGTATAGATTAGATCGGTGCCTGCAGTATAGATTAGATAGGTAGGTTCCCGCAGTATAGATTAGATAGGTGCCTGCAGTATACATTAGATCGGTGCCTGCAGTATAGATTAGATAGGTAGGTGCCCCGCAGTACAGGTTAGATATGACATTGGCTGCAGCGGTGGGGAGAGCAGGCAAAGTAGTTAAAACTCACGTACTCAAGGACTTATGGTAGATCCCGACCCCACAAGATTTTCCATTCTGTATATACAAGTGGGCTCCTGAAATTGTACATAGGTAGATCATTTTGAGTTGCTAATTTTTCAAAGTAGCTCACAAGCCAAAAAATCGCCCCAGGCCCCACACCCTCTGCAGTGGTGGGGAGCGCGAGCATAGTAGTTAAAAACTCACGTGTCTTCCTCCGATCTTCACAGCTACCATCTATGTCCTCTCCCAGCATCTGTGTATTGGTAACAGCGCCCCCTGTGGTGAAATGCGGTCACATCATCATAGGGGGCGCTGTTACCAATACACAGATGCTGGGAGAGGAAATAGATGGTAGCTGTGAGGATCGGAGGAAGACACGTGAGTTTTTAACTACTATGCTCGCGCTCCCCACCACTGCAGAGGGTGCGGGGCCTGGGGCGATTTTTTGGCTTGTGAGCTACTTTGAAAAATTAGCAACTCAAAATGATCTACCTATGTACAATTTCAGGAGCCCACTTGTATATGTTACGGCCAGAACCCGAAGTGTGGCCACTTCTAGTTCTGGCCGGCCACTTCGGGTTCTGGCCGGCCAATTTGCGAAGTGGCCGCAGCGCAGCGGCCAATGTTAGAAATGCAAAGCTACACTTATTTTACGGCCGTCTCGCTGCGGCCAAATGTATTAAAAGTTGCTTAAATTTAATGAAATATAGCCGGCGGCGATGTGATAGATGAAGCCGCCGGCTTTCGCACTGCCTCCCCCGATTCTCTCCCCCCCCCCCCCCCCCCCGCCTCTCTCCTTGTCCCCGCCTTCCATACAATACGGAGCCGCCGGGAGAGTCGTTCGTTGCGGCAGGGGAAGCAGAGCGGGGGAGGCTGCAGACATTGTTTCTGTCAGCACCCGCTCTGCAGGAACGGCAGGATTCCCCTGCCGCGACGAACGACTCTCGGGGACACGCGTGTCCCCGCCCGGCTGCTCCGTATGTCGTATAGGAGGCAGGGAGAGGAGAGAGGCGGGGGGGGGGGAGGAGGAGAGGAGGAGGAGGCAGTGCAAAAGCCGGCGGCTTCATCTATCACATCGCCGCCGGCTATATTTAATTAAATTAAACAACTTTTAATACATTTGGCCGCAGCGAGACGGCTGTAAAATAAATGTAAACTTTCCATTTCTAACATTGGCCGCTGCGCTGCGGCCACTTCGCACATTGGCCGGCCAGAACCCGAAGTGGCCGGCCAGAACTAGAAGTGGCCACACTTCGGGTTCTGGCCGTAACATATATACAGAATGGAAAATCTTGTGGGGTCGGGATCTACCATAAGTCCTTTGCGATCTGCCTAATGGGCACCCCTGGTCTAATCCAATCCCACACACGAGGGAGGAAGGTCGGAGCTGGAGGTGGCCGTGGCTGGATTTCCTTCTGCCTTGTCACACACTGACCTGGGCTCTTACCTTTCTCTAGTGCATCAGCTTGTTGTTCAGTATTTACATTACACCATTCATAGTATTAGGGACATAATTTCAGTGTTTTGATGACCAGGAAAAATAGGCAAATAAAATGGGTTTTATTCACAGTAGCACGGTTTTATTTAAAACGATATTGGTTGAAATTGGTGAAATAGCGTATTTTCCCCCTTGCTTTTCCCTTTAACCACTTGCCGACGGCTACACGCCGGTAGGCGTGGCCGCGGCGGCAGCCCCAGGACCGCCTAACGCCGATTGGCGGAAAGTCCTGGGGCTTGCATTTGCAGGCGCGCGCATCTCCTGCTTGGTGGGCGGAGCGGAGCTCCGCCTACAGTCTCCGAGCGGCGATTGCCGCTCTGGAGACTGTAACGGCGAAACCGCCGCTTAATTGTATTGTACAGCGCTGCGATCTGCAGCAGCACTGTACTGGGGACAGCCGTGTGACACGGCTGTCCCCCTGGAGGACGAGAGAGCGATCGGCTCTCATAGGCTGAAGCCTATGATAGCCGATCGCCGTTATTGGCTGCCTGGGGGGTGGGAGGGATGGAGGGAATAAAATATTTTAAAAAATACACGGATTTAATAAAAAAAAAAAAAAACATAAATATTTATAATTAAAAAAAACAAACACTGCAGGGGCGATCAGACCCCACCAATAGAGAGCTCTGTTGGAGGGGACAAAAGGGGGGGGGGGAATCATTTGTGTGCTGTGTTGTGCGGTCCTGCAGCTTGGCCTTAAAGCTGCAGTGGCCGATTTTGAACAAAATGACCTGGTCACTAGGGGGGTTTAAGCCCACGGTCCTCAAGAGGTTAAAATGCATAGAAAATGACTGAAAACAAATATCACCCACAAAAAGTCAAACTTGTGGCGAAAAAACAAAAGATAAATAATTTAGGTGTGAGAAGCAGTGATAAAGTTATGGCTAAATGAATGGGAGGAGCGCTGACCGGTGAAAGTAACTCTTGGCGGGGAGCATACAACAGCCTGTGGGGTGAAGTGGTTCTCAAAAAATTGACAATCTATCACACACCATTCAATTTCTAGAAAAAAGGATCAGGAAAATCAGTCACTCCTGTTTGACTATAATAAAAATAATAATAAAAAAAAAACTGGAAAGAAATTTCTTGCTTGAATTAAAAAACAAAACAAAAACAAAACCCTATTTAATTTTCTATACTACCGATTGTTTTTCTCGAATTACTATAAGGCTGGTTTCACAGTGGGACGTTAAAGTCCCACGTTACAGCAGCCAGTAACGCAGCCTAACTCCCAGCAATCATACATCAATGTGCTGTTCACAGTGCACACGTTGTGTTACACAGTAACACAGCACATTTAAACAAAGTACTGCATGCTGTACGTTATACTGGGCTAAGCAGCGTTAGGCTACAAACCCACATCAGACTAAAGTCTTTTGAAAATGAAAGATCACAGACCAATGTTACCCCCTTCCATGTAGTATGAGAGCCATACCTACACAGTCTATTCTATGGAGCTGCACTCCCCATCAGATAAAATCTTTGCAAGATGCTGCACACAAAGATGCTGTACACATGCAACAGATCATTATCTGCAAAAGATCTGTTCCTGCCAATGACCCGTTCCTGCAAATTGCATTCATAGTCTATGAGATCTGCAGATCACCATACACACCTTGTTTAACTGACATTCATCTGCAGATCAGACAATCATCTGCTGATCTGAAAATCCATCCTGGTGGATCTGATCTGCAGATGAATGTCTGTTAAACAAGGTGTGTATGATGATCTGCAGATCTCATAGACTATGAATGCAATTTGCAGGAACGGATCTTTGGCAGGAACAGATCTTTTGCAGATACTGATCTTTTGTGTCTGTACAGCATCTGTGTGTGCAGCATCTTGCAAAGATTTTATCTATGGAGAGTGCAGCTCCATAGAAAAGACTGTGTAGAGTATGGCTCTCATACTACATGAAGGGTGGTAAGATTGGTCTGTGATCTTTCATTTTCCAAAGACTATAGTCTGATGTGTGTATGAGCCTATGGGGTAGATCTTTGGACCAATTCACGTATCCCGCCATGTTGTTTAGGGCTGATTTATACTAGACGCGATTTATGGTACTGTGTTTTGAAATCCACTTTCGATCTTATGCAAAGACAACTTCAAAGAAAAGAAAATCGCGGGAACCCTATTATATAATTGAGAACAGATTTTGCTCTGATTTGGCACAATCGCAACATCCTGCATTTCTCCTTTGTGTCTTTTCAGGGTCTTAGCAGCCAGAGAAAATTGCAAAACCCAATCACTGAAAAATCGCAAAAAAAAAAAAAAACGGCATTGTATTTTGCAATTTGCAGTGTAAAGCAGCTCTTAAAGGGAACCTAAAATGAGGAGGATATGGATTTTTCCTTTAAAAATAATACCAGTTGCCCGACTCCCCTGCTGATCCTCTGTGTCTAATACTTTCAGCCACAGCCCCTGAACAAGCATGCAAATCAGGTGCTCTGACTGAAGTCAGACTGGATTAGCTGCATGCTTGTTTCAGGTGTGTGATTCAGCCACTACTGCAGCCAAAGAGATCAGCAGGACTGCCAAGCAACTGGTATTGTATAAAAGGGAACGTACATATGCCTCTTAGTTAGGGTTCCCTTTAATAGTCACTTGTGTTTGAATCCGTAATAAGCGACTGCTATCATTCAGTGACTCCCTCTCACTTTCTGCTTATCACCCCCTTCCCCTCCACATAGATCAGAACACACTGCTTGGCTGTAACAACGTTGTGTCAGTACATCGCTCACTCCTAAAACTATCACCTGCCATGATCACTATCTGTTCGGGAGGCAGTTATTAGCACCTGTGGGGTCCTGTGACATAGCTCTGCTGGAATGCTGCTGCCCTGCAGTCACTGTCAGGAGTCCCCTGACGTCCCCCTTCTCTATAGTGACACAGAGGGGCAGATTTCTCTGCGATTGTCCTGAGTGACAATGGTGTGTGACAGCTCTAGTGACATTATATTTAGTGCCCTGCTTGGAATGATCAGCTTGCTGGCGGCTCTATATTCTAGCCAGGAATTTGGCCCTAGTCACCTGTTTCTACCAACTGGACCCCGACGGGCCGAGGAGCGGAGTCTGCAAACACAAATATTTCTCTGCCCCTCTAAATCCCGAGCGCTCTCAGAGGAGGAGGTTCAGCCAATCCTAAAATATCTGCGGGTTCCTGTGTGTGCTGATTCTGCAGGTCTGCGGTCTGCTGGGGGACAGAGTGGTGACCGCATGACAGGTGTTCAGATCCCAGGAGGGGACACGCCTCCCTGCACTTATCAGGTATAATCCCTATCCAAGGTCTGGCTGTCAGTCAGTATTCACAGTCCAAGCTGAGGACTCACAAGTCAAGTTGTGGGCATAAAGTCCGTGGAACAAACTGTTATTATTATTATTATTGATGATTCACACTACAGAGCGCATACACAAACGCGATTTCGTGCATGTCTTGTCATCGCACGGCCATCGCACATAATACATGTTGTGCTGCGCTAGAGCGCAGATGTCGGCATCCGTACCCATCGGGAAACGTGTGCATTGTACGATAAAATGTTCCCAGAAGCGTTACATCGTATTACATTGTAACACATGAGAACGCACACCTGTAATGTGTATGGTAATATGAAAATCCATGGACTGTCATGTTGCCATGTGGATCGTACACCATGTGCGTTGCGTCAAAACTGACAGCGCAGCACATAGTGTGAATGAGACCTGGGTGTTTACATAACACTGACATCTTCCGCAGAGCTGTACAGAGCACATAGTCATGTCACTCACTGCCTGTCCTCAGAGGAGCTCACAGTCTATTCCAGGCATGGGCGAACTCGGCCCTCCAGCTGTTACGGGACTACAAGTCCCACAATGCATCTGCCTCTACAGGGAGTGCAGAATTATTAGGCAAATGAGTATTTTGACCACATCATCCTCTTTATGCATGTTGTCTTACTCCAAGCTGTATAGGCTCGAAAGCCTACTACCAATTAAGCATATTAGGTGATGTGCATCTCTGTAATGAGAAGGGGTGTGGTCTAATGACATCAACACCCTATATCAGGTGTGCATAATTATTAGGCAACTTCCTTTCCTTTGGCAAAATGAGTCAAAAGAAGGACTTGATAGGCTCAGAAAAGTCAAAAATAGTGAGATATCTTGCAGAGGGATGCAGCACTCTTAAAATTGCAAAGCTTCTGAAGCATGATCATCGAACAATCAAGCGTTTCATTCAAAATAGTCAACAGGGTCGCAAGAAGCGTGTGGAAAAACCAAGGCGCAAAATAACTGCCCATGAACTGAGAAAAGTTAAGCGTGCAGCTGCCAAGATGCCACTTGCCACCAGTTTGGCCATATTTCAGAACTGCAACATCACTGGAGTGCCCAAAAGCACAAGGTGTGCAATACTCAGAGACATGGACAAGGTAAGAAAGGCTGAAAGACGACCACCACTGAACAAGACACACAAGCTGAAACGTCAAGACTGGGCCAAGAAATATCTCAAGACTGATTTTTCTAAGGTTTTATGGACTGATGAAATGAGAGTGAGTCTTGATGGGCCAGATGGATGGGCCTGTGGCTGGATTGGTAAAGGGCAGAGAGCTCCAGTCCGACTCAGACGCCAGCAAGGTGGAGGTGGAGTACTGGTTTGGGCTGGTATCATCAAAGATGAGCTTGTGGGGCCTTTTCGGGTTGAGGATGGAGTCAAGCTCAACTCCCAGTCCTACTGCCAGTTTCTGGAAGACACCTTCTTCAAGCAGTGGTACAGGAAGAAGTCTGCATCCTTCAAGAAAAACATGATTTTCATGCCGGACAATGCTCCATCACACGCGTCCAAGTACTCCACAGCGTGGCTGGCAAGAAAGGGTATAAAAGAAGAAAAACTAATGACATGGCTTCCTTGTTCACCAGATCTGAACCCCATTGAGAACCTGTGGTCCATCATAAAATGTGAGATTTACAAGGAGGGAAAACAGTACACCTCTCTGAACAGTGTCTGGGAGGCTGTGGTTGCTGCTGCACGCAATGTTGATGGTGAACAGATCAAAACACTGACAGAATCCATGGATGGCAGGCTTTTGAGTGTCCTTGCAAAGAACGGTGGCTATATTGGTCACTGATTTGTTTTGAATGTCAGAAATGTATATTTGTAAATGTTGAAATGTTATATTGGTTTCACTGGTAAAAATAAATAATTGGGTATATATTTGTTTTTTGTTAAGTTGCCTAATAATTATGCACAGATATTCCCCTAAAATAGCTAAAACTAAAAACAAACTAAAAACTACTTTCAAAAATATTCAGCTTTGATATTAATGAGTTTTTTGGGTTCATTGAGAACATGGTTGTTGTTCAATAATACAATTATTCCTCAAAACTACAACTTGCCTAATAATTCTGCACTCCCTGTATGAGTCATGACTGTGGCTGTCAGACTTCTGCAATGCATTGTGCGACTTGTAGTTCCTTAATAGCTAGAGGGCCAAGTTTGCCCATGCCTGGTCTAGTCCCTACCATAGTCAGTCAAATGTCCTACCATATTATTATTATTATGTATTTATATAGCACTGACATCTTCTGCAGCACTTTACCAAGCACATACGGTAGTCATGTCACTGACCAGAGCTGGGACAAGGTCCTCCAGCACCCAAGGCTGAGACACCAAAGTGCGCCCCTCCATGCCTCCCACCCCAGCTGTCACCCACTGATTGCTATTAGACTAAGAGGTCTCTCCCCATCCCTCCCACCCCAGCCATCACATACTGATTGCTATTAGACTAAGAGGGCCACAGGGCCCACAATGTCCCCAACACCTTAATATCTAGTTATCTGGCTTGCAGTTACTGTCATGTATCCCCTTTTCTTATTTCTTTCTGCTTCATACACAATTAGGAATGACAGCTGAATGAATTGTGCGCCTCCTCCTACACTGCGCCCTGAGGCTGGAGCCTCTCCAGCCTATGCCTCGGCCCGGCCCTGTCACTGACTGTCCTCAGAGGAGCTAACAATCTAATCCTACCATAGTCATAGTCTAATGTCCTACCATATTATTATTATTATGTATTTATATAGCACTTACATCTTCTGCAGCGCTTTACAGAGTACATAGTCATTTCACTGACTGTCCTCAGAGCTCACAGTCCTATTCTACCATAGTCATATTCTAATGTCCTACCATATTATTATTATATATTAATATAGCACTGACATCTTCTGCAGCACTTTACAGAGTACATAGTCATGTCACTGACTGTCCTTAGAGGAGCTCACAATCTAAATCTACCATAGTCATAGTCTAATGTCCTACCATATTATTATTATGTATTTATATAGCGCTGGCATCTTCTGCAGCACATTACAGAGTGCATAGTCATGTCACTGTCCTCAGAGGAGCTCACAATCTAATCCTGCCATAGTCTAATATCCTACCATATTATTATATATATTTATATAGCACTGACATCTCCTGCAGCACATTACAGAGTACATAGTCATGTCACTGACTGTCCTCAGAGGAGCTCACAACCTAATCCCACCATAGCCACAGTCTAATGTCCTACCATATTATTATTATGTAATTATATAGCACTGACATCTTCTGCAGCACATTACAGAGTACATAGTCATGTCACTGACTGTCCTCAGAGCAGCTCACAATCTAGTCCCTGCCATAGTCACATGTCTAGGTATGTATCGCGCAGATGTATGTGTCATAGCCTAGGGCCAGTTTAGGAGGAAGCCAATTAACTTATCTGTATGTTTTTGGTGGTGTGGGGGGAAACTGGAGTGTCTGAAGGAAACCCACACAGACACTGGGAGAACATACAAACTCCATGCAGATACTGCCCTGGCTGGGATTCAAACCAGGGATCCAGCGCTGCAAGGCGAGAGCACTAACCACTATACCACCGTGCTACCCACGATCCACAGATCAGGGTAATACTGTTATAATTAAAGCCGTTTTCCACTATGGCCGCGTGCGTCTCGCAAGTACGCATCATCTGAATGGTGTCATGCGTGGCTATAGGGATTCTGATGTGTGCTGCTGACCTCGGACTGCAAGGCTACTGACGGAATAGCCAGTGTTTCCCCGCTCAAATTGCTTGCGGGGAAACGCTGCGGATTTTGCTGCGGGGGAAGCAGGCCTCACTGATAGAATATGGTACAGCATAGTGTGAAAATACAGAGACTGCAGGCATTACATACAAATATCCAGCATCACAATGCTTGTTAGATCTAGAGGCAGCACGGTGGCGTAAGCCTGGTACACACCTTCAATTATGATTGACCAATCACTGATCAATTTTACCACCTCCATGGAGTATGAGAATTTAAGATTGGCCAATCACAATTGAAGGTGTGTACCAGACTTTAGTATTTATAAATCTCATCGTACAGTCGGGAGATGTATGGCCACCGTAACCTGCAGTTGTGTGTTGGGAAAAGCTTGTAGTTAACCTGTGAGATCTAAAAAGTTAGATACTTACCAAGATCCTCCCGAGGCCTCCTCAAGCGCTGAGACCCCCGACGCTTGCGGGTGTGTTGCCACACTGTGATTGCGCAGCAGCGCGGACCCTCTCAAACTTCAGTGGAAAAAAGGTGAGCGCAAAGTAGTTTGTGCTACAGTATGGGTGCAGACAGGTCGCACATGCACAATAGCACGGACCTGATTGGGCTTGGCCGAGTGCAGACAGGTCGCGCATGCACAATAGCATGAACCTGATTGGGCTTGGCTGAGTGCAGACAGGTCGCGCATGCACAATAGCACAGACCTGATTGGGCTTGGCCGAGTGCAGACAGGTCGCGCATGCACAATAGTACGGACCTGATTGGGCTTGGCTGAGTGCAGACAGGTCGCGCATGCACAATAGTACGGACCTGATTGGGCTTGGCTGAGTGCAGACAGGTCGCGCATGCACAATAGCACGGACCTGATTGGGCTTGGCTGAGTGCAGACAGGTCGCGCATGCACAATAACACGGACCTGATTGGGCTTGGCTGAGTGCAGACAGGTCGCGCATGCACGATAGCACCGACCTGATTGGGCTTGGCTGAGTGCAGACAGGTCGCGCATGCACAATAGCACGGACCTGATTGGGCTTGGCTGAGTGCAGACAGGTCACGCATTGACGATAGCACGGACCTGATTGGGCTTGGCTGAGTGCAGACAGGTCGCGCATGCACGATAGCACGGACCTGATTGGGCTTGGCTGGGTGCAGACAGGTCGCGCATGCACAATAGCACCGACCTGATTGGGCTTGGCCGAGTGCAGACAGGTCTCGCATGCACAATAGCATGGACCTGATTGGGCTTGGCTGAGTGCAGACAGGTCGCGCATGCACAATAGCACGGACCTGATTGGGCTTGGCTGAGTGCAGACAGGTCGCGCATGCACGATAGCACGGACCTGATTGGGCTTGGCTGAGTGCAGACAGGTCGCGCATGCACGATAGCACGGACCTGATTGGGCTTGGCCGAGTGCAGACAGGTCTCGCATGCACAATAGCATGGACCTGATTGGGCTTGGCTGAGTGCAGACAGGTCGCGCATGCACAATAGCACGGACCTGATTGGGCTTGGCTGAGTGCAGACAGGTCGCGCATGCACGATAGCACGGACCTGATTGGGCTTGGCTGAGTGCAGACAGGTCGCGCATGCACGCTTTAGCAGTACGGGTTGACCGCCGTTTACGCTATCAGAAACAAACCCGGGGTAAGAACACTGTAAGATATGTCTCCTACGCCTCTCCTCCACCCGTCTCACCTCCGCCAGAGCCAATGCAAATTGGACAGTCAAAATTGACACGGGTGGAAAAGAATCGCAGGAAAACAGAACAGCTCTGTTTATACTGTGCAGAGGAGGGTCGTAAGGTGCAGAATTGTCCCAAAAAGTCGGGAAACGCTAGGTGTAGTCAGATGTAATACCCTAGGCGCGCAGTCATTACCTCTAAACAATAATCGTCTGCTCCTTCCCTGTTCTGTCACATGGGAGGGTCAGACTGTTACCACTGAAGCTTTCATAGACTCTGGTTCAGCGGCTAACTTTATGGATTACGAGTTTGCAAAAAATTTGGAGTACATAGAGGGCGCCAAGAGACTTAGCCCCCGTCAGGCCCGGTGGTCTTTGTTCTTTTCAAGATTCAGATTTGTAATTACGTATACCCCTGGTAGTAGAAACATCAAGGCCGACGCCTTGTCCAGGTGTTTTGAACCCGAGACAGTACAGCCCTCAGCCCCTGAGACCATTCTACCTCAGAAGGTAGTTTTGGCAGCCACTGAGACCTGGAAGGATTGGACAGTCACTCTGAATCCTTACCAAAAGGATGTTCCAGAGGGGAAGCCTGACGGGGTTATGTTTGTGCCACTACATTTCCGTCTACAACTGTTACAGCTGTTTCATTCTCACAAGAATGCTGGTCATCCCGGGGCCACCAGAACCCAGGACTTACTGGCCAGATATGCTTGGTGGCCTACGTTGGCAACAGATTGTAAGGAGTTTGTAAGAGAGTTTTCAGTGTGTGCTAGGAGTAAATCTTCTCGTCAGGCTCCTGTTGGTACTCTACAACCCTTACCAGTCCCAAGTGAACCATGGACCCATTTGTCCATGGATTTTGTGGGAGAACTCCCCAGGTCTGAGGGCAAGACGGTCATTTGGGTGGTAGTAGACAGATTCAGTAAGATGGCTCATTTTGTCCCATTGAAAGGACGCCTCTCGGCCCTGGAATTGGCTGATCTACTCATCCAGCACGTTTTCCGGCTGCATGGCATTCCGGAAAATATAGTGTCAGATCGGGGAGTCCAATTTGTGTCTAAGTTTTGGAGAGCTTTTTGCCATCAGCTGGGCATGGACCTTGCATTTTCATCAGGCTACCACCCACAGACCAATGGCCAGACCGAGAGAGTTAACCAGTCCCTAGAACAATTTCTTAGATGTTATGTTGCAGATGCGCAGTCCGATTGGGTAAAATTTTTGCCGTTTGCAGAATTTGCGCACAACAACCTGAAAAGTTCCTCTTCTGGATTTTCCCCATTCCAGGTAGTGTCAGGAAGATCACCCAAGTTTGCCTCATTGCCAGTGGCGTCTACACCATTCCTGGCCCTGGAGGATTGGCAGAGGGCTTTGAAGGAGATTTGGGGAATGGTTAAGAGAAACTTGGGGACAGCTTTTCAGACCCAGAAAAAACAGGCAGACAAGAGGCGGTCCGTAGAGTGGAAATTCTCTCTGGGGGACTTGGTGTGGGTGTCCACTCGGCATTTGGCCCTGAAGCAACTGTCACCCAAACTGGGTCCTAGATTCATAGGACCATTCCCAGTGACCAGAAAAATTAATAATGTCACTTATGCGATTGATCTCCCAGCCAGTATGAGAAGTGTGAGATTATTCCATGTGTCTCTATTGAAGCCAGCAGTGCACGTGGATTCCTCTCCCCCCCGTGTTGGTTGATGACCAACCAGAATATGAGATTGAAAAGATTCTGGATTCTCGCTTAGTGCAGAATTCTGTGCTGTATCTGGTCCACTGGAAAGGATATGGTGTGGAGGAAAGAACTTGGGTGCCAGATTGTCGCATGCATGCGGAAGAATTAAAGAAAGAATTTCATGACTCACATCCTGGGAAGCCTGGTGGGAAGTGTCCGGAGTCCACTCCTCAGGGGAGGGGGGGGTACTGTAATGGACTGCAGAGATACCGCCGCGCGGTCTGGCAGCGGGATGGCTGTCCCCGCGTTCAGACCTGGCGGTTTCCGCACAGCAGCATGCGTCTGGTTTGTCTGAGCCTTCTAGTGCACACAGATGGAGAGCTACGCGCGCGCACGCTGGGAGGCAGGACCTTTATGCCAGTAGGAGAGGGATCAGCTGATCAGGTTGATCAGCTGATCCCAGCGCAGGCTTTGATTGGCTGTGTGGAGCTGGGTGGCGCTGAGGAGCGCTTCACTATATATAGATCTCGCTGGTCAGTCTCAAGTTGTCTGCCGTTGCGAATACATACGTGTGAGCACTCAGACCATAGTCAGATCCCACAGTGTGTTAGAACCAGGTGGACCTGGGAATTC
This sequence comes from Hyperolius riggenbachi, assembly GCF_040937935.1. Classification (NCBI taxonomy): domain Eukaryota; kingdom Metazoa; phylum Chordata; class Amphibia; order Anura; family Hyperoliidae; genus Hyperolius; species Hyperolius riggenbachi. The sequence continues at coordinate 222,753,470 of NC_090657.1, read as the reverse complement.
ACACTTAGCCAGATTACGCTTGTGTTATACTTTAGACCAGTTCCGGGGTGTCGTGACCAAGGAGCTCACACCCAAGCTTAGGATTACTGTGTCATTGCTGTGTTATACTTTAGACCAGTTCCGGGGTGTTGTGACCAAGGACCTCACACCCAAGCTTAGGATTACTGTGTCATTGCTGTGTTATACTTTAGACCAGTTCCGGGGTGTTGTGACCAAGGACCTCACACCCAAGCTTAGGATTACTGTATCATTGCTGTGTTATACTTTAGACCAGTTCCGGGGTGTTGTGACCAAGGACCTCACACCCAAGCTTAGGATTACTGTGTCATTGCTGAGTTATACTTTAGACTAGTTCCTGGGTGTCAAGACCACGGACCTCACACCCCAGACTAGGACTCTGCTCTATTTCTGTTATGACTATTTGCTCTGTCGACCTCTCTATTGCCTTCTGATTCGGTACCCCTGCATATCTGCCTTCCTGTTGCCAGACCCTGCCTGTACCCGGTTACCGAATCAGCCTTCTGTCTCTGTACCTTATCTGCTCGTGTGTTGCCGACCTGGCCTGCCCGACCTTCCAGGCTGTCACTCACTCCTTGAGTGCTCAGTCTATCTGTACTAGCAGTGACACAATTCCACCAAGTGTCAGTTGCAACTAGGACTCCTGCTCCTCAGGGAGTCCGGCCTGTTAGCAGCCAGTGGCCTCTTCTCCTGGAGTCCCCTGGCTGCAGTACAGTCTATATCTATCTCCAGATATCCCTGGTTGCCAGGTCCTCTCTATTCTCTCTCTCTAGGGGATAGTTCCTGCACTTCCCAGGGCCACCTGCCCCTCAGGTGGTTCTTGGCTAAGCTGCCTGTATCTCCCGCCTCACGGGAGATAGCCTACAGTTACACAGTTACAGTTACACTTTATTAGGTGTCCAGAGGTTAGTCATACCTGTATTATTGGTGATTCTGCAGATCATCCATAATCAGGTATACATCTGTATTGTTGATGATTCTGCAGATCATCAATAATCAGATTCTCTCTGTTTGCTGACACCGATCGTTACAATCTGCCATATATAGACCATGGAATTCCGGCCTGCGGAGGAAGGACAGCCTCCACTCTGCTCCTGGAACTCCAGCCTGTGGAGGAAGGACAGCCTCCGCTCTTCTCCTGGAACTCCGGCCTGTGGAGGAAGGATAGCCTCCACTCTGCTCCTGGAACTCCGGGATTTCCAGCCTGTGGAGGAAGGACAGCCTCTGCTCTGCTCCTGGAACTCCGGCCTGTGGAGGAAGGATAGCCTCCGCTCTGCTCCTGGAACTCCGGGATCTCCAGTCTGTGGAGGAAGGACAGCCTCCGCTCTGCTCCTGGAACTCCGGGATCTCCAGCCTACGGAGGAAGGACAGCCTCTGCTCTGCTCCTGGAACTCCGGCCTGCAGAGGAAGGACAGCCTCCGCTCTGCTCCTGGAACTCCGGGATCTCCGGCCTGCGGAGGAAGGACAGCCTCTGCTCTACTCCTGGAACTCTGGAATCTCTGGCCTGCGGAAGAAGGACAGCCTCCGCTCTGGCTCCTGGAACTCTGAGATCTCCGGCCTGCGGAGGAAGGACAGCCTCCGCTCTGTTCCTGGAACTCCGGGCTCTCTGGCCTGCGGAGGAAGGACAGCCTCCGCTCTGTTCCTGGAACTCCGGGATTGCTGGCCTGCGGAGGAAGGACAGCCTCCGCTCTGCTCCTGGAACTCCGGGATCTCCGGTCTGCGGAGGAAGGACAGCCTCCACTCTGGCTCCTGGAACTCCGGGATCTCCGGTCTGCGGAGGAAGGACAGCCTCCACTCTGGCTCCTGGAACTCCGGCCTGCGGAGGAAGGACAGCCTCCACTCTGCTCCTGGAACTCCGGGATCTCCGGTCTGCGGAGGAAGGACAGCCTCCACTCTGGCTCCTGGAACTCCGGGATCTTCGGTCTGCAGAGGAAGGACAGCCTCCCCTCTGCTCCTGGAACTCCGGCCTGCGGAGGAAGGCTGGCTCCTGGAACTCTGGGATCTCCGGCCTGTGGAGGAAGGACAGCCTCCACTCTGGCTCCTGGAACTCCGGGATCTTCGATCTGCGGAGGAAGGACAGCCTCCCCTCTGCTCCTGGAACTCCGGGATCTCCGGCCTGCGGAGGAAGGACAGCCTCCGCTCTGCTCCTGGAACTCTGGGATCTCTGGCCTGCGGAGGAAGGACAGCCTCCGCTCTGCTCCTGGAACTCTGGGATCTCCGGCCTGCGGAGGAAGGACAGCCTCCGCTCTGGCTCCTGGAACTCCGGGATCTCCTGCCTGTGGAGGAAGGACAGCCTCTGCTCTGTTCCTGGAACTCCGGGATCTCCGGCCTGCAGAGGAAGGACGGCCTTCGCTCTGGCTCCTGGAACTCCGGCCTGTGGAGGAAGGATAGCCTCCACCCTGCTCCTGGAACTCCGGGATCTCCGGTCTGCGGAGGAAGGACAGCCTCCGCTCTGCTCCTGGTACTCTGGGATCTCCGGCCTGCGGAGGAAGGACAGCCTCCGCTCTGCTCCTGGAACTCTGGGATCTCCGGCCTGCGGAGGAAGGACAGCCTCCGCTCTGGCTCCTGGTACTTCGGGATCTCCGGCCTGCGGAGGAAGGACAGCCTCCACTCTGGCTCCTGGATCGCTGGTGTGTGGAGGAAGGACAGCCTCCGCTCTGTTCCTGGTACTTCGGGATTGCTGGCCTGCGGAGGAAGGACAGTCTTCGCTCTGCTCCTGGAACTCCGGGATCTCCGGCCTGTGGAGGAAGGACAGCCTCCGCACTGGCTCCTGGAACTCCGATCTGCGGAGGAAGGACAGCCTCCGCTCTGGCTCCTGAAACTCCGGCCTGCAGAGGAAGGACAGCCTCCGCTCTGGCTCCTGGAACTCTGGGATCTCTGGCCTGCGGAGGAAGGACAGCCTCCGCTCTGCTCCTGGAACTCCGGCCTGCGGAGGAAGGACAGCCTCCGCTCTGCTCTTGGAACGCCGGGATCTCTGGCCTGCGGAGGAAGGACAGCCTCCGCTCTGGCTCCTGGAACTCCGGGATCTCCGGCCTGTGGAGGAAGGACAGCCTCCGCTCTGTTCCTGGAACTCCGGGATCTCCGGCCTGCAGAGCAAGGACAGCCTCCGCTCTGGCTTCTGGAACTCCGGCCTGTGGAGGAAGGATAGACTCCACCCTGCTCCTGGAACTCCGGGATCTCCGGTCTGCGGAGGAAGGACAGCCTCCGCTCTGCTCCTGGTACTCTGGGATCTCCGGCCTGCGGAGGAAGGACAGCCTCCGCTCTGCTCCTGGAACTCTGGGATCTCCGGCCTGCGGAGGAAGGACAGCCTCTGCTCTGGCTCCTGGTACTTCAGGATCTCCGGCCTGCGGAGGAAGGACAGCCTCCGCTCTGTTCCTGGTACTTCGGGATTGCTGGCCTGCGGAGGAAGGACAGCCTCCACTCTGCTCTTGGAACGCCGGGATCTCTGGCCTGCGGAGGAAGTACAGCCTCCGCTCTGGCTCCTGGAACTCCGGGATCTCCGGCCTGTGGAGGAAGGACAGCCTCCGCTCTGCTCCTGGAACTCCGGGATCTCCGGCCTGCAGAGGAAGGACAGCCTCCGCTCTGGCTCCTGGAACTCCGGCCTGTGGAGGAAGGATAGCCTCCACCCTGCTCCTGGAACTCCGGGATCTCCGGTCTGCGGAGGAAGGACAGCCTCCGCTCTGCTCCTGGTATTCTGGGATCTCCGGCCTGCGGAGGAAGGACAGCCTCCGCTCTGCTCCTGGAACTCTGGGATCTCCGGCCTGAGGAGGAAGGACAGCCTCCGCTCTGGCTCCTGGTACTTCGGGATCTCCGGCCTGCGGAGGAAGGACAGCCTCCGCTCTGGCTCCTGGATCGCTGGTGTGTGGAGGAAGGACAGCCTCCGCTCTGTTCCTGGTACTTCGGGATTGCTGGCCTGCGGAGGAAGGACAGTCTTCGCTCTGCTCCTGGAACTCCGGGATCTCCGGCCTGTGGAGGAAGGACAGCCTCCGCTCTGGCTCCTGGAACTCCGGCCTGCAGAGGAAGGACAGCCTCCGCTCTGGCTCCTGGAACTCCGGGATCTCTGGCCTGCGGAGGAAGGACAGCCTCCGCTCTGCTCCTGGAACTCCGGCCTGCGGAGGAAGGACAGCCTCTGCTCTGCTCTTGGAACGCCGGGATCTCTGGCCTGCGTAGAAAGGACAGCCTCCGCTGTGGCTCCTGGAACTTTGGGGCTCTCTCTGGAGCAGCTTTTGTCATTGAGGGAGGGGCCCTTGGGCCAGAGGGGCCCTCCCTCAACTGCAGTATTAGCTCTCTATTGGTCCTGTGCTCATAATAATCACTTCTACAGATATTTTGAATAGTGGTGGTAATCATTAACAAACTGTTCCCCATCCCCTTCTTGCATCTCTTACACTGTAGTTGCCATTGGCAGGTTTTGGTGTGCGGTATCAATTGTTATGTATAGAGTGCTTGGGGGGCCCCATTGTAAAACTTGCATCGGGGCCCACAGCTCCTTAGCTACGCCACTGCCGGGGGGAAGGGGAAGCGTCGGGGGTTTTGTCCTGATATCGCTGCCGTTACCGCCACACACCTGACGGGGCACGAAGGCCCAACATCTCGCAGCATGTCCTATCCACATGCTCAACCCCAAATTTATCGCATTGATCAGGGCATGCACTTGGCAACACCGATTTTTAATCCAATTTGATAATAATTATTGAATCGGATGGTTGATTGGCCACCAAGTTTCCAGATTAATGGCTACCAGAGCAGTGTTAAAGGGACACTTAAGCCAGAAAAAAAAATGAGTTTTACTCACCTGGGGCTTCTACCAGCCCCTGCAGCAGTCCTCTGCCCTCACAGCCACTCACTAATCCTCCGGTCCCCCGCTGCCAGCTAGTTCTGCCTCTACCAGCCCCCTGCAGCAGTCCTGTACCCTCGCAGCCGCTCACTAATCCTCCGGTCCCCCGCTGCCAGCTAGTTCTGCCTCTATCAGCCCCCTGCAGCAGTCCTGTGCCCTCGCAGCCACTCACTAATCCTCTGGTCCCCCGCTGCCAGCTAGTTCTGCCTCTACCAGCCCCCTGCAGCAGTCCTGTGCCCTCACAGCCACTCACTAATCCTCTGGTCCCCCGCTGCCAGCTAGTTCTGCCTCTACCAGCCCCCTGCAGCAGTCCTGTGCCCTCGCAGCCACTCACTAATCCTCTGGTCCCCCGCTGCCAGCTAGTTCTGCTTCTACCAGCCCCCTGCAGCAGTCCTGTGCCCTCGCAGCCACTCACTAATCCTCCGGTCCCCCGCTGCCAGCTAGTCCCGCTTCTACCAGCCCCCTGCAGCAGTCCTGTGCCCTCGCAGCCACTCACTAATCCTCTGGTCCCCCGCTGCCAGCTAGTTCTGCTTCTACCAGCCCCCTGCAGCAGTTCTGTGCCCTCGCAGCCACTCACTAATCCTCTGGTCCCCCGCTGCCAGCTAGTTCTGCCTCTACCAGCCCCCTGCAGCAGTCCTGTGCCCTCGCAGCCACTCACTAATCCTCTGGTCCCCCGCTGCCAGCTAGTTCTGCTTCTACCAGCCCCCTGCAGCAGTCCTGTGCCCTCGCAGCCACTCACTAATCCTCTAGTCCCCCGCTGCCAGCTAGTTCTGCTTCTACCAGCCCCCTGCAGCAGTCCTGTGCCCTCGCAGCCACTCACTAATCCTCTGGTCCCCCGCTGCCAGCTAGTTCTGCTTCTACCAGCCCCCTGCAGCAGTCCTGTGCCCTCGCAGCCACTCACTAATCCTCCGGTCCCCCGCTGCCAGCTAGTTCTGCTTCTACCAGCCCCCTGCAGCAGTCCTGTGCCCTCGCAGCCACTCACTAATCCTCTGGTCCCCCGCTGCCAGCTAGTTCTGCTTCTACCAGCCCCTTGCAGCAGTCCTGTGCCCTCGCAGCCTCTCACTAATCCTCTGGTCCCCCGCTGCCAGCTAGTTCTGCTTCTACCAGCCCCCTGCAGCAGTCCTGTGCCCTCGCAGCCACTCACTAATCCTCTGGTCCCCCGCTGCCAGCTAGTTCTGCTTCTACCAGCCCCCTGCAGCAGTCCTGTGCCCTCGCAGCCCCTCACTAATCCTCTGGTCCCCCGCTGCCAGCTAGTTCTGCCTCTACCAGCCCCCTGCAGCAGTCCTGTGCCCTCGCAGCCACTCACTAATCCTCTGGTCCCCCGCTGCCAGCTAGTTCTGCTTCTACCAGCCCCCTGCAGCAGTCCTGTGCCCTCGCAGCCACTCACTAATCCTCTGGTCCCCCGCTGCCAGCTAGTTCTGCTTCTACCAGCCCCCTGCAGCAGTCCTGTGCCCTCGCAGCCCCTCACTAATCCTCTGGTCCCCCGCTGCCAGCTAGTTCTGCCTCTACCAGCCCCCTGCAGCAGTCCTGTGCCCTCGCAGCCACTCACTAATCCTCTGGTCCCCCGCTGCCAGCTAGTTCTGCTTCTACCAGCCCCCTGCAGCAGTCCTGTGCCCTCGCAGCCACTCACTAATCCTCTGGTCCCCCGCTGCCAGCTAGTTCTGCCTCTACCAGCCCCCCGCAGCAGTCCTGTGCCCTCGCAGCCACTCACTAATCCTCCGGTCCCCCGCTGCCAGCTAGTCCCGCTTCTACCAGCCCCCTGCAGCAGTCCTGTGCCCTCGCAGCCACTCACTAATCCTCTGGTCCCCCGCTGCCAGCTAGTTCTGCCTTTACCAGCCCCCCGCAGCAGTCCTGTGCCCTCGCAGCCACTCACTAATCCTCTGGTCCCCTGCTGCCAGCTAGTTCTGCCTCTACCAGCCCCCTGCAGCAGTCCTGTGCCCTCGCAGCCTCTCACTAATCCTCTGGTCCCCCGCTGCCAGCTAGTTCTGCCTCTACCAGCCCCCTGCAGCAGTCCTGTGCCCTCGCAGCCACTCACTAATCCTCTGGTCCCTCGCTGCCAGCTAGTTCTGCCTCTACCAGCCCCCCGCAGCAGTCCTGTGCCCTCGCAGCCACTCACTAATCCTCTGGTCCCCCGCTGCCAGCTAGTTCTGCCTCTACCAGCCCCCTGCAGCAGTCCTGTGCCCTCGCAGCCACTCACTAATCCTCTGGTCCCCCGCTGCCAGCTAGTTCTGCTCCTACCAGCCCCCTGCAGCAGTCCTTTGCCCTCGCAGCCACTCACTAATCCTCTGGTCCCTCGCTGCCAGCTAGTTCTGCTTCTACCAGCCCCCTGCAGCAGTCCTGTGCCCTCGCAGCCACTCACTAATCCTCTGGTCCCCTGCTGCTAGCTAGTTCTGCCTCTACCAGCCCCCTGCAGCAGTCCTGTGCCCTCGCAGCCTCTCACTAATCCTCTGGTCCCTCGCTGCCAGCTAGTTCTGCTTCTACCAGCCCCCTGCAGCAGTCCTGTGCCCTCACAGCCACTCACTAATCCTCTGGTCCCCCGCTGCCAGCTAGTTCTGCTTCTACCAGCCCCCTGCAGCAGTTCTGTGCCCTCCCAGCCACTCACTAATCCTCTGGTCCCCCGCTGCCAGCTAGTTCTGCTCCTACCAGCCCCCTGCAGCAGTCCTGTGCCCTCGCAGCCACTCACTAATCCTCTGGTCCCCCGTTGCCAGCTAGTTCTGCTTCTACCAGCCCCCTGCAGCAGTCCTGTGCCCTCGCAGCCTCTCACTAATCCTCTGGTCCCTCGCTGCCAGCTAGTTCTGCTTCTACCAGCCCCCTGCAGCAGTCCTGTGCCCTCGCAGCCACTCACTAATCCTCTGGTCCCCCGCTGCCAGCTAGTTCTGCTCCTACCAGCCCCCTGCAGCAGTCCTGTGCCCTCGCAGTCACTCACTAATCCTCTGGTCCCCCGCTGCCAGCTAGTTCTGCTCCTACCAGCCCCCTGCAGCAGTCCTGTGCCCTCGCAGCCACTCACTAATCCTCTGGTCCCCCGCTGCCAGCTAGTTCTGCTCCTACCAGCCCCCTGCAGCAGTCCTGTGCCCTCGCAGCCACTCACTAATCCTCTGGTCCCCCCGCTGCCAGCTAGTTCTGCTTCTACCAGCCCCCTGCAGCAGTCCTGTGCCCTCGCAGCCACTCACTAATCCTCTGGTCCCCCGCTGCCAGCTAGTTCTGCTCCTACCAGCCCCCTGCAGCAGTCCTGTGCCCTCGCAGCCCACTCACTAATCCTCTGGTCCCCCGCTGCCAGCTAGTTCTGCCTCTACCAGCCCCCCGCAGCAGTCCTGTGCCCTCGCAGCCACTCACTAATCCTCTGGGTCCCCGCTGCCAGCTAGTTCTGCTTCTACCAGCCCCCTGCAGCAGTCCTGTGCCCTCACAGCCACTCACTAATCCTCTGATCCCCCGCTGCCAGCTAGTTCTGCCTCTACCAGCCCCCTGCAGCAGTCCTGTGCCCTCGCAGCCCACTCACTAATCCTCTGGTCCCCCGCTGCCAGCTAGTTCTGCTTCTACCAGCCCCCTGCAGCAGTCCTGTGCCCTCGCAGCCACTCACTAATCATCTGGTCCCCCGCTGCCAGCTAGTTCTGCCTCTACCAGCCCCCTGCAGCAGTCCTGTGCCCTCGCAGCCACTCACTAATCCTCTGGTCCCCGCTGCCAGCTAGTTCTGCTTCTACCAGCCCCCTGCAGCAGTTCTGTGCCCTCGCAGCCACTCACTAATCCTCTGGTCCCCCGCTGCCAGCTAGTTCTGCCTCTACCCAGCCCCCTGCAGCAGTCCTGTGCCCTCGCAGCCACTCACTAATCCTCTGGTCCCCCGCTGCCAGCTAGTTCTGCCTCTACCAGCCCCCTGCAGCAGTCCTGTGCCCTCGCAGCCACTCACTAATCCTCTGGTCCCCCCGCTGCCAGCTAGTCCCGCTTCTACCAGCCCCCTGCAGCAGTCCTGTGCCCTCGCAGCCACTCACTAATCCTCTGGTCCCCCGCTGCCAGCTAGTTCTGCTTCTACCAGCCCCCTGCAGCAGTTCTGTGCCCTCGCAGCCACTCACTAATCCTCTGGTCCCCCGCTGCCAGCTAGTTCTGCCTCTACCAGCCCCCTGCAGCAGTCCTGTGCCCTCGCAGCCACTCACTAATCCTCTGGTCCCCCGCTGCCAGCTAGTTCTGCTTCTACCAGCCCCCTGCAGCAGTCCTGTGCCCTCGCAGCCACTCACTAATCCTCTTGTCCCCCGCTGCCAGCTAGTTCTGCTTCTACCAGCCCCCTGCAGCAGTCCTGTGCCCTCGCAGCCACTCACTAATCCTCTGGTCCCCCGCTGCCAGCTAGTTCTGCTTCTACCAGCCCCCTGCAGCAGTCCTGTGCCCCTCGCAGCCACTCACTAATCCTCCGGTCCCCCCGCTGCCAGCTAGTTCTGCTTCTACCAGCCCCCTGCAGCAGTCCTGTGCCCTCGCAGCCACTCACTAATCCTCTGGTCCCCCGCTGCCAGCTAGTTCTGCTTCTACCAGCCCCTTGCAGCAGTCCTGTGCCCTCGCAGCCTCTCACTAATCCTCTGGTCCCCCGCTGCCAGCTAGTTCTGCTTCTACCAGCCCCCTGCAGCAGTCCTGTGCCCTCGCAGCCACTCACTAATCCTCTGGTCCCCCGCTGCCAGCTAGTTCTGCTTCTACCAGCCCCCTGCAGCAGTCCTGTGCCCTCGCAGCCCCTCACTAATCCTCTGGTCCCCCGCTGCCAGCTAGTTCTGCTCTACCAGCCCCCTGCAGCAGTCCTGTGCCCTCGCAGCCACTCACTAATCCTCTGGTCCCCCGCTGCCAGCTAGTTCTGCTTCTACCAGCCCCCTGCAGCAGTCCTGTGCCCTCGCACACTCACTAATCCTCTGGTCCCCCCGCTGCCAGCTAGTTCTGCTTCTACCAGCCCCCTGCAGCAGTCCTGTGCCCTCGCAGCCCCTCACTAATCCTCTGGTCCCCCGCTGCCAGCTAGTTCTGCCTCTACCAGCCCCCTGCAGCAGTCCTGTGCCCTCGCAGCCACTCACTAATCCTCTGGTCCCCCGCTGCCAGCTAGTTCTGCTTCTACCAGCCCCCTGCAGCAGTCCTGTGCCCTCGCAGCCACTCACTAATCCTCTGGTCCCCCGCTGCCAGCTAGTTCTGCCTCTACCAGCCCCCCGCAGCAGTCCTGTGCCCTCGCAGCCACTCACTAATCCTCCGGTCCCCCGCTGCCAGCTAGTCCCGCTTCTACCAGCCCCCCTGCAGCAGTCCTGTGCCCTCGCAGCCACTCACTAATCCTCTGGTCCCCCGCTGCCAGCTAGTTCTGCCTCTACCAGCCCCCCGCAGCAGTCCTGTGCCCTCGCAGCCACTCACTAATCCTCTGGTCCCCTGCTGCCAGCTAGTTCTGCCTCTACCAGCCCCCTGCAGCAGTCCTGTGCCCTCGCAGCCTCTCACTAATCCTCTGGTCCCCCGCTGCCAGCTAGTTCTGCCTCTACCAGCCCCCTGCAGCAGTCCTGTGCCCTCGCAGCCACTCACTAATCCTCTGGTCCCTCGCTGCCAGCTAGTTCTGCCTCTACCAGCCCCCCGCAGCAGTCCTGTGCCCTCGCAGCCACTCACTAATCCTCTGGTCCCCCGCTGCCAGCTAGTTCTGCCTCTACCAGCCCCCTGCAGCAGTCCTGTGCCCTCGCAGCCACTCACTAATCCTCTGGTCCCCCGCTGCCAGCTAGTTCTGCTTCTACCAGCCCCCTGCAGCAGTCCTGTGCCCTCGCAGCCACTCACTAATCCTCCGGTCCCCCGCTGCCAGCTAGTTCTGCTCTACCAGCCCCCCTGCAGCAGTCCTGTGCCCTCGCAGCCACTCACTAATCCTCTGGTCCCCCGCTGCCAGCTAGTCCCGCTTCTACCAGCCCCCTGCAGCAGTCCTGTGCCCTCGCAGCCACTCACTAATCCTCTGGTCCCCCGCTGCCAGCTAGTTCTGCTTCTACCAGCCCCCTGCAGCAGTTCTGTGCCCTCGCAGCCACTCACTAATCCTCTGGTCCCCCGCTGCCAGCTAGTTCTGCCTCTACCAGCCCCCTGCAGCAGTCCTGTGCCCTCGCAGCCACTCACTAATCCTCTGGTCCCCCGCTGCCAGCTAGTTCTGCTTCTACCAGCCCCCTGCAGCAGTCCTGTGCCCTCGCAGCCACTCACTAATCCTCTAGTCCCCCCGCTGCCAGCTAGTTCTGCTTCTACCAGCCCCCTGCAGCAGTCCTGTGCCCTCGCAGCCACTCACTAATCCTCTGGTCCCCCGCTGCCAGCTAGTTCTGCTTCTACCAGCCCCCTGCAGCAGTCCTGTGCCCTCGCAGCCACTCACTAATCCTCCGGTCCCCCGCTGCCAGCTAGTTCTGCTTCTACCAGCCCCCTGCAGCAGTCCTGTGCCCTCGCAGCCACTCACTAATCCTCTGGTCCCCCGCTGCCAGCTAGTTCTGCTTCTACCAGCCCCTTGCAGCAGTCCTGTGCCCTCGCAGCCTCTCACTAATCCTCTGGTCCCCCGCTGCCAGCTAGTTCTGCTTCTACCAGCCCCCTGCAGCAGTCCTGTGCCCTCGCAGCCACTCACTAATCCTCTGGTCCCCCGCTGCCAGCTAGTTCTGCTTCTACCAGCCCCCTGCAGCAGTCCTGTGCCCTCGCAGCCCCTCACTAATCCTCTGGTCCCCCGCTGCCAGCTAGTTCTGCCTCTACCAGCCCCCTGCAGCAGTCCTGTGCCCTCGCAGCCACTCACTAATCCTCTGGTCCCCCGCTGCCAGCTAGTTCTGCTTCTAACCAGCCCCCTGCAGCAGTCCTGTGCCCTCGCAGCCACTCACTAATCCTCTGGTCCCCCGCTGCCAGCTAGTTCTGCTTCTACCAGCCCCCTGCAGCAGTCCTGTGCCCTCGCAGCCCCTCACTAATCCTCTGGTCCCCCGCTGCCAGCTAGTTCTGCCTCTACCAGCCCCCCTGCAGCAGTCCTGTGCCCCTCGCAGCCACTCACTAATCCTCTGGTCCCCCGCTGCCAGCTAGTTCTGCTTCTACCAGCCCCCTGCAGCAGTCCTGTGCCCTCGCAGCCACTCACTAATCCTCTGGTCCCCCGCTGCCAGCTAGTTCTGCCTCTACCAGCCCCCCGCAGCAGTCCTGTGCCCTCGCAGCCACTCACTAATCCTCCGGTCCCCCGCTGCTAGCTAGTCCCGCTTCTACCAGCCCCCTGCAGCAGTCCTGTGCCCTCGCAGCCACTCACTAATCCTCTGGTCCCCCGCTGCCAGCTAGTTCTGCCTCTACCAGCCCCCCGCAGCAGTCCTGTGCCCTCGCAGCCACTCACTAATCCTCTGGTCCCCTGCTGCCAGCTAGTTCTGCCTCTACCAGCCCCCTGCAGCAGTCCTGTGCCCTCGCAGCCTCTCACTAATCCTCTGGTCCCCCGCTGCCAGCTAGTTCTGCCTCTACCAGCCCCCTGCAGCAGTCCTGTGCCCTCGCAGCCACTCACTAATCCTCTGGTCCCTCGCTGCCAGCTAGTTCTGCCTCTACCAGCCCCCCGCAGCAGTCCTGTGCCCTCGCAGCCCACTCACTAATCCTCTGGTCCCCCCGCTGCCAGCTAGTTCTGCCTCTACCAGCCCCCTGCAGCAGTCCTGTGCCCTCGCAGCCACTCACTAATCCTCTGGTCCCCCGCTGCCAGCTAGTTCTGCTTCTACCAGCCCCCTGCAGCAGTCCTGTGCCCTCGCAGCCACTCACTAATCCTCTGGTCCCCCGCTGCCAGCTAGTTCTGCTCCTACCAGCCCCCTGCAGCAGTCCTTTGCCCTCGCAGCCACTCACTAATCCTCTGGTCCCTCGCTGCCAGCTAGTTTTGCTTCTACCAGCCCCCTGCAGCAGTCCTGTGCCCTCGCAGCCACTCACTAATCCTCTGGTCCCCTGCTGCTAGCTAGTTCTGCCTTCTACCAGCCCCCTGCAGCAGTCCTGTGCCCTCGCAGCCTCTCACTAATCCTCTGGTCCCTCGCTGCCAGCTAGTTCTGCTTCTACCAGCCCCCTGCAGCAGTCCTGTGCCCTCACAGCCACTCACTAATCCTCTGGTCCCCCGCTGCCAGCTAGTTCTGCTTCTACCAGCCCCCTGCAGCAGTTCTGTGCCCTCGCAGCCACTCACTAATCCTCTGGTCCCCCCGCTGCCAGCTAGTTCTGCTCCTACCAGCCCCCCTGCAGCAGTCCTGTGCCCTCGCAGCCACTCACTAATCCTCTGGTCCCCCGTTGCCAGCTAGTTCTGCTTCTACCAGCCCCCTGCAGCAGTCCTGTGCCCTCGCAGCCTCTCACTAATCCTCTGGTCCCTCGCTGCCAGCTAGTTCTGCTTCTACCAGCCCCCTGCAGCAGTCCTGTGCCCTCGCAGCCACTCACTAATCCTCTGGTCCCCCGCTGCCAGCTAGTTCTGCTCCTACCAGCCCCCTGCAGCAGTCCTGTGCCCTCGCAGCCACTCACTAATCCTCTGGTCCCCCGCTGCCAGCTAGTTCTGCTCCTACCAGCCCCCTGCAGCAGTCCTGTGCCCTCGCAGCCACTCACTAATCCTCTGGTCCCCCCGCTGCCAGCTAGTTCTGCTCCTACCCAGCCCCCTGCAGCAGTCCTGTGCCCTCGCAGCCACTCACTAATCCTCTGGTCCCCCGCTGCCAGCTAGTTCTGCTCCTACCAGCCCCCTGCAGCAGTCCTGTGCCCTCGCAGCCACTCACTAATCCTCTGGTCCCCCCGCTGCCAGCTAGTTCTGCTCCTACCAGCCCCCTGCAGCAGTCCTGTGCCCTCGCAGCCACTCACTAATCCTCTGGTCCCCCGCTGCCAGCTAGTTCTGCCTCTACCAGCCCCCTGCAGCAGTCCTGTGCCCTCGCAGCCACTCACTAATCCTCTGGTCCCCCGCTGCCAGCTAGTTCTGCTCCTACCAGCCCCCTGCAGCAGTCCTGTGCCCTCGCAGCCACTCACTAATCCTCTGGTCCCCGCTGCCAGCTAGTTCTGCCTCTACCAGCCCCCCTGCAGCAGGTCCTGTGCCCTCGCAGCCACTCACTAACTCCTCTGGTCCCCCGCTGCCAGCTAGTCGCTCTACCAGCCCCCTGCAGCAGTCCTGTGCCCTCGCAGCCACTCACTAATCCTCTGGTCCCCCGCTGCCAGCTAGTTCTGCCTCTACCAGCCCCCCTGCAGCAGTCCTGTGCCCTCGCAGCCACTCACTAATCCTCTGGTCCCCCGCTGCCAGCTAGTTCTGCCTCTACCAGCCCCCTGCAGCAGTCCTGTGCCCTCGCAGCCACTCACTAATCCTCTGGTCCCCCGCTGCCAGCTAGTTCTGCCTCTACCAGCCCCCTGCAGCAGTCCTGTGCCCTCGCAGCCACTCACTAATCCTCTGGTCCCCGCTGCCAGCTAGTTCTGCCTCTACCAGCCCCCTCGCAGCAGTCCTGTGCCCTCGCAGCCACTCACTAATCCTCTGGTCCCCCGCTGCCAGCTAGTTCTGCTTCTACCAGCCCC